>NC_054540.1:57207745-57507745 GCF_017654505.1 Polyodon spathula | reverse complement strand
TTCATTATTATTATTATTATTTAAAACTATGTTGTTTTCTGTCCGTAAAATATATAATATTATACTTATTTTGCCTTCAAAATGAAATGTTTTAACGCCCAGACCTTAACTTGGTGACTATCACAGCTGCAAGCTGCTGGGGGTCTGTCATGTGAGGATTCTTCTCCATAACGGAGTGAACAATATACTGTGGGAAAATGTTGCAGAGATTGCGGTAGGTCTGGTACTGGTGCTCTGGGATAACATGGCGTTCCTGAGGCTCTGCAGGCATGCCTTCCCATGGGGACCTCCACGTCTGTTCCATCTTCTCAGGCATGCTTCGCACCATCACGCGCTCGTAGTAAGGCTGCATGAGGTTGCTGCTTAAGGGGTAAGAGTGGTACCCATAGGATTCAGTGCCACAGGGAAGGGGGTCCCAGCTGGCATGCTGCTCCCTGCACAGCGGAGGCCTCCTTTGTCTCATGGGGTTGCTCTCATAGAGTCTGGAGTCTGATATACTGTCCATCCTGGTCATGCCTAAAGCACGACTCGGCTGTGAAGTCGAGGACGGGTGGACGTTCTCAGGTATGGGATAGTCCCCAGGGCAGCTCGAACGGGCCCCGACCACGGGGTGCTGTACATGCGGCGCTAGATGAGAAACTGACTGCTTGCGTGGCGCCTGTTTGGGCTCGTCGGGTCCGTAACTCTGCACTCTTTTTAAAGCCTCGTGAAAGCCATGGGAAAATGGCTGCAGCCTGTTCTGAGAAGGCGACAGGTGGCACTTGACGTTTTCCTCTGGACCTCCATCCCCTGAACTCATGTACATGTCCCCATAGGAGTAGGAGGATTCGTTACTCGAATGGCTAATACAAGGATCAGGGCAAGGGCTGGGGTTTCTTGTGTACATGCCGTGCTCCTGTTCCATGCTGTAGAAACTGTCTGAGTTGTGCATGCTGCCGAGGCTCAGATTTGAGAAGTCGCTCAACATGGAGTAGTAGCCGTGATCAGCACCCCCTGTGTCGTACTTGGGGTATTGTTCCGAGTAGCTGATGGAGGTGCCATGGCTGTTGGTGACCAGGATAGGTGGATACTGCACACTAGACATGTGTTCCAGCGACGAGCACTGAGAGAACTGTGAAGAACCCGGCACGGGGCTGCTGGCGGAGCGGGTGTTCAAGGCACCAGCAGCGTGGCTTTTGGCTGGCTGCATTGTTGGCACGCTGAGAGCAGACACAAGAGAAGGCACAGAGCTAGCCTCAGGTTTGCGAGCTGCCGACAGCCTTTCTTCTTGCTCACAGGCCACTGAGCGGATGCTGGGGTCTGACTGACGCTTGGGAGCAATGCGTTTCACTTCAGAGCTGCTCTCTCCTTTAGCTGTGGCAGGCCCAGTGCCACACTTTGCCAGGGCACCTTCACTCATGGTTTTCACAGCAGACAACTTGGCAAAAGCCCGCAACTCATCTGCTACTGATCTCTGTGACTGGTTAGCACGCTCTGGGTGGTAGTATTTGCATTTGTGCCCATATGTGCACTTTTTTCCTGTAGAAAAATCAGGAAAACCATTAAAAAAAAAAAAAAAAAAAAAAAAAAAAAAAAAACCCTGCATACAAAGTTCTTCAAGCAACATTTTCATTTGCTCATAAGACAGTCTCTCTTGGCCAAATGCCCAATTTATAATCAAGAAAATGTATGCATAGGACAGACACACACATGTACTATTCAATACCTGTGGTTTATACAGTATATAGATTTCTATTTAAATTAAACATTATTTACCGTATGGACAGGGTTGTTTCTTATGTTCAGGAATAACTGGTCGTTTTCTGAGAAAATTTTCCAAACTTGGACCATGACGCCCCAAAGGATCATCAGGTGGCATAAACCTGCAGTTAAAAAGGTTTTTTATTATTATTTGTTTTTATTTCGTTTTATAAAACATACTCTTCCACAGAACAAATTCTGTTGAGCAACTTACTTGTCGTTTACAAAGGAGTACATTAAGAGCCGCTCTTCTATGAACTTCTTCCACTCTGGTTTCTCATTCTGCAGATCCCGGTAATTATCATTGGACACAATGATGCCATCAGATTCACATGCCAGCTTCACAATAAAGCGATCATCGTAGCACACCACCCTCCTCCCCTGGACTCTTCGTGAAGGTGTGAATACAAGAATCTTCTCCTTTTCAAGCTTTCTCAGGATCTCCTGATCTGGGAAGTTGTTTGAAAATTTTAGTAAAAAATATATAATGCAAAGAATCCTTGTGATATGATGTAGAAAATGTGACGATATGTAAAGCACAGATAAGATGGAACAAACGCATAAATACTATACATTATTTTAAAATGCCCATCAACATGCATTTTACAGGGAACACTCTAAGGTATTAAAAGGAAATGTTATTTTAGCACTGCATAACGCTTAGCTAACGCAGAAGTACATGAACTTCTATGTACTGTTAAACCATACACTTAATATATTAAAGCATAAATGTCTGGTTTCACAGACATTGATTATCCCACCTAATGTTAACTTAGGTAAGGTAGCACATGACTACTGCTAATCTGTGTCTGTAAAACCAGCCGAAACGGTTTCATTTGAAGAGGTTTTGCATCTTTGCCGTTATGCAGGTTACTATGTCCCGTGTTTTTTGTACCTGTGATTGGTGCGTCGGGTCTGGACTGCTCCTTCCTCCACGCTGGCACGAACACTGTGATGTCTTTGTGCCCCTTCTCCAGAAACCAGTCGACAGCCAGCTGGATCCCACGACAAGAGAACACCTCTTTGTTTCCATGACTACAATTAAAACAATTTGCAAAAAAAAAAAAATTGTCTTTATTCAATATTATTTTATAGACCTACTGTACTGATTCAGATGTATCTCCTTGGCAACACCAAATCGTTGTCCAGCTCATGG
This sequence comes from Polyodon spathula, assembly GCF_017654505.1. Classification (NCBI taxonomy): domain Eukaryota; kingdom Metazoa; phylum Chordata; class Actinopteri; order Acipenseriformes; family Polyodontidae; genus Polyodon; species Polyodon spathula. Next base: position 57,504,849 of record NC_054540.1, on the reverse strand, counting down.
TGAAGGAAAAGATTTTCTGGTGTGTGCCTTTTACACACATTATTAAAACTCAATTAAAAGAAACCTACCTCATAGCCACATTAGACCCGTCAATCACTATTGGTCTCAAATTGTCTAAATTGTCCACTGCTTCCTCTTCCAATGAGATTTCTGGGCTGGCGATTTCCTTTGTACAGGGGCCCCGAGGTACCAACATGCTTGAGCTCGTGCATGCGTTACTCTGTGTGTCTATGTCGCCCTTATTGCCCAGCCTCACAAGTTCCGCCAGAATGTCATTAATGAGGGCGTCAGCACCCAGTTTGTTAAGTACAGTCTGGATCTGTTCACCAGAATACCCCAGCTTCAAAGCAAAATCCATTTTGGCCTGGTACTCCTTATCCAGGCTGAGCTTGCAGCTGGCTGCCCTGGCGTCGTCGGCTCGGAGGTCCTGCAGGATGCTGCTCTGGGAGAAGCTAGGCCGGTCCAGGCAGGGGGAGCGGCAGAGCTGGCGGTGGGGCTTGTTGTTGATTAGTGGCTCCCTCTTCTTGTTGCACGCTGGCTCAGTTTCGCTCTCGGAGCTTGTGCCGTCCTCAGACTCTGCGCTGCAGTCTGCTGCTGTCTCTCTGAGAACGTTCACTTCTTCTCTGGAGGACCATTTCTCCATTTTCAACTTCTTCACCATGGACCAGGCCGTCATTACGTTGTGCTCGCCGCCCGAAATCTCAAGAGCATTTTCTTTTATCTCCACAACAGCCTGCGAGTCATACTCAATGGTGGATTTCACTGTCAGCAGCCGTTTACGCAACGCTAATGTTAAGCGTTCCTTTATTCTGTGCTCCGGAGAGACAAGTGAAACTATATAGTCCTAAAGAAGAACAACAATGAAAAATTATTTTCAATCTACAACCACAAGTCAGCATTAATAATAGTTTCATGCAATGAGTCTCCATAACATGTCAAATAAAACAAGTAAAATACAAAAACAGCAGAATTGAAAAGAGCATTGTAAAATATCCTCAAAACCATCTTATCTGCAATTGATAACATCAAATAACAATTAGCATATAGTCCTTTTAAATATTTGAATTAGCATACTTATGGTCTTGTGGGTTTGTACTACATGCTCTATGCCAATTATGAGCTACTATTTTGATTTTCTACAGTAGATAGATACTGTATTTATAAAAGGTCATAAAAACCCTCCCCCAATTGAGGGTTCAAAACTTAAACAAAATGTCACAGTAAAACCTGTTCCATTTTTGTATTGCCTGGTGATTAAGTGTGTGTTTGTATTTAAAAAAAGAGAAAGCAGCTGTGGCCTTCCATGCACCTACTCCCAGAAGCATACAACAAGAATGTATTTAAAAAAAGGGATTAAAACCATTATTCAAAAGAATCATGTGGCTGTGTCTAGATAAACAGCAGAGCAATACACAGTTCTGATGTCATGACACTATTAGACAAAGTTTCCAACAAGGAACTTACAGTTTACCTTGCTCTTGCTTCCCCTTTTCGGTCAGCTAAACTAATAAGATCACGTGAGTGCTGCCCTCTTCACTAATTACACCAGAGCTCAGTCATTTAGGCAACACAGCTGCACATTTTTTACCACTAATATCAGCACTGTATTTGTAGCCTATGACAGAAGTTTGCACTTGCTTTGTACCAAGTGAATGTTAGGAAAGAACACTTTCCAAAATTACAATGATCTGTTGCTTGTATTTTACCCTGCAAGTTAGATATAAAACAACAACAACAATTAAAAAAATAAAACAAAAAAAAAGCAGAAAAACAAATCAAAAAGCTTTACAGTCCAGTCCAATTTTACTTGCTATTGTTCAATATCTAGTTGGTTCCTGCCTTATACATCTTAAACTTCAGTATTTAGTTTACATGTCAAGGTTCTAATAAAAACAACAAAAAAACAAAACAACTACAATGCTCTGAAATGTGTTTGGCATTTGTTTGTTTTCAATTCATAATGAAACGGTTCAATAAAAGCATGTGGATTCCCACAAGAAGCCCATCTACATGTACAGTAAAGGGAAATACACGATCTGAAAGTGGAAACACTGTCTTAACAGCCAGACCCACAGTATGAGCCAGCAGCCCATGACTTTTGGTTGGCAGGGGAAACTGTGCTGAAATATCAAAACTTGAATGCAAATTAATCATTATTTTTAGTCTAGTATGTAAATGTATTTTCAGAAATTCGTTCAAAATCAACGGCTGTATCAGCAGTACAACTGTGTTACTCTTTTAGATAGTGACTATTTTCACTAAGCTACAGTATTTACCATACAGATGGACTTACAAGTTGGACAATAGCTCTCAATTCTAAGAATTTAAAAAAAAAAGTAAAAGACGCCAGACCCACATTTCCTTGACAGCTTAAACTTTAGACTAAAACCACATCAAAAAGAGTCTGACTGAGACCATCAATGTGAGTAATATTCTTCTGTTATAGAAAGAAACTCTAAATTAATTAACATTTTACAGAATGAACCCAGGTTATACATCACACACATTCATATATGTATACGTAAAAACACATAAATATACTGATGCATCTTCTTATGTGTAACTACTGTACACAAATAGAACTAATATGTACAGGTATCTGTGTGTGTGTGTGTGTGTGTGTGTATATATATGTTGTGTGTGTGTGTGTGTGTGTGTGTGTGTGTGTGTGTGTGTGTGTAACTGAACTTTCTAAATAAGTAATATATTCATGTCCTTGTTAAACAAAAATAAAATACTCACAGTTAGCAATCACTTGAGTAATGTTATTATGAGAAAATAAATCTCTCCGTTTAATCCGGTATGAACATCAAGTGTCTTTCTTTACAAGCACAGCACTTTTCCCTGCGTCTACCATGGTGCTTTTATCCCCACAGAGCCACACCCCCTGCAGTGAGTGACACTAGTGTGACGTGCAGCACACTTTCCTCCTGGCTATACACCAGAGTTCTACAGTATCTGTTCTAATTCGGGGAGTTTCAACCCACTGCTCATAAATGTGTGCGACTGTCAGACACAAGAGTATAGAATCATGGTATAGTGAACACAGCTTTTTAAATACACATTCATTACAATCAATGTCATTGTTAAAAGACTGGAATAATTAACTAGTTTATGTGATGGCAAAAGCAGGAAGTCTTGGAAATAAACCATTTCAAATATGATGTACAGTGGGGACATTAGTGGAAATATTTTGCAGTTTTCCACTGATCTGATACTGTAAACTGGAGCAATGTAGTCATAAAGACAAGGTGTACTAATGGGCTGAGGGGCTGATATTGTAGACAACTGCCAAAAAAATAAAAAATAAATACATATCTAATTAGCAGGGTAGGATGATAATAATGAAGTAGTAACGTCTGTATTAACACCATCTGGACTGTAGGGATGACTATAGCAACAAAAAGGACAGAGAAGTATGAGAAGGAGCATCAGGGTATTGTTCTAGTTCTGAAATATGTCAAACAGTATTGCATGCAGTGAATGTAAATAGAACGTTTTAACACCTTGTAAAGGAAATATTGTCTACGGAAGTACTGTAGACATGAATCTATGGTTTCACAGACCCCGATTACTGCTAATCTTTGAGTACCTAATGCTTCCTCGGTAATCCGACATCAGTGTTAATCAGGGGCATCAAAACCACCCCTAAATGTTATATATGAAACTTACATAGCTTGAAGGAGTAACAGTAAGTGCAGAGAACAAGAAGACTCTTGTACCGGACTGAAACATATCGGCTTTCAAATGAAGCAGTAGTGCTGTATGATGAATGGCATGTTCTGTTATCGGCTTAAATTAAGTTTCCATAGAGGCCTGCATGAAACTGATCTAGACTACTGTTGAATAATCCAACAACAGCCCTTGTGAACAGGGTTTATTATTGCATAATTGTAGAAGTTAATACTGATTTGACAAAATGGAGGGGTCTTTAGGAAATTTAGTTCAGTTCAGTTTATTCACTTTGTGCCCACAGGGCCAGCACAAGTACATCTCAGTAGTGTAGCGCTAATACAAAGACAGACCTACGTAGACCACTCTCAATAATTAACAATACAACAATTACTATACATCCAAGTAATATCAATGCAAACACACACGTGTATACATACACAAACATATTAAAAAAGATAAAGATATTTATATTTAAATTTCATTACAACTAAAACAAGTTCAACTCAAAAGGCAGATTACACCGAACAGCAGTTTTATTCCAGAACCCCAAGGCTGTTCCAAAGAAAGAATAACAACACCACTGAAGGCAAAAAGGGCTGATGATCAGAGCAGCTCTGTGGAGACTTTCAGCCCAGGCCGTTTAGGAGAACAGACATGACATAGAGGCAGAATACACTGAATGCAGGACCTTGTAGAAATGAACAACAATAAAAGAGGACCTTCTGCCATGTAATGGTTTGAGAGAAGAGCGACTAAGAAGGTTGTCATGAGTAGAATCTCGATTCCAATCATTCAGTACAATTCTACAAGCACATTTTTGCACAGACTCAAGCTTCTTGGTATTGTATTTTTTAAATGGGTCCCAGACAAAAACAGTTGTACTCTAAAACAGCTCTTTCAAACTCTTGTAAAGATGTAAAACACCATTTGGAGGGGCATCTCTAAAGGAACAAAAAATAACCCCCCAAATTCTTCTCGCTTTGCTTCAAACATAATCGGCATGGTGTGACCATGTTATCAGATTCCCCAACCCCCATGAATTCCAAACCAATATTAGACATGACTGTTCTAATGTTGAAAAGCTAATGAGTCTGTTTCTGGATGTATAACTGTTTTATATAATGTAGTGCCATCTGTAAACATAACAACACTGGAACATTCTGAGAAATGCACAGCTGCCAAATCATTAACATACAACTTAAACAACAAAGGGTCCAAAACAGACCCTTCAGGAACACCAGACATCACTGGTAGCTTAAATGACAGCTGCCCTTGGGCAGCAACACTTTGCCAACGCCCCACGAGGCAAGAAGAAAACAGCCCGAAATGCCTTCACCAAACCTGTCTTCACCAAAACATCTTAAGGAAATGTTATTAGGGGTTTACAAAGTGTTTCTGTTTATTTTCAAGAAAGATTTTAGTTATATTTTAAAACTTATTACAGAGATTAACATAGAATCCAACTTCATCACCAGCAATTAAATTCAAATGACTAAAGTATTTGTATTAAAGACAACATTCATGAGAGTACAGTGCAGTGACCAGCAATGTGGGTGGTTACAAATGGGTTAAGAATTCTCTGGGTGGTTCTAAATGTAGTCACAGGGAACTGCTAGTGTACTGTATGTAAGGGGTTAAACCCCAGATACTGGTAATACCATATTAATTTCTTAGGTAAAGATTACCACTGATTACACAACAGAACTGCAGGTCAGACAGTTTCACCAGGGCAAAGGCAATTAAACGCTGAACCTAGTTGTCACTATTTATCACTGTGCTGCAATGACAAGGCACGACTGCTTAATTCAGTAAGGTCAAAAATGACTGAGTAAACACAGCCCTTTCATTTTTTTTCCTCCCTTTTGCTCTTCATGCATGTCCCTATAAAAATTACAGGGCACCTTCAATATAAGACAAAGTAGAAAAAACAGGACTTCGTTCCAATAATGATATAATTATAAAAAAAACAAAAAACTGACCTTTAACATGGGTTTAAAGAATTTATACAAATTCCAGTATAAACAAAATAGCCACTCAATCAAAAATGACCTCTTGCAAAAGTTCCATTTGGATGATAAATTAGCTTTGAAGCTAAATGTAGGCTAACCACAGCTTTAATACATTTCTGCATTCTTAACATAAGACATGCATCATCACATTCTTATCTGCTGAATGGCACCTGGATAAAAATTAAAACAAAAAAAACAGTGCAAACTGTAAGAACAGTAAAATGGCAACAATGGAAACAAGGCGGCTACTCACTGAAAACCTCAAATATGGAACTTCTGAAGACAATCAACACTTACCAAGAACTGCATGCAGCCAACATCTGAATAACTATATCCTGGAAATGTGACATAACCACTGTACTGTACAGTGATACAGTGCATTCCGTTTATAACAATTACTCATATAAGACTCAACCGCATATAGTGATCAAAACCACTGGGATGAAATCATTCCTCCTAACCAGGCTCAAACACCCCCTTTGTAAGAATCAGTATTTAAGCTGCTGATGCACGGAGGAAAGCTTTTGCTTATTGTAGTCACATCGATCTGCTTTTAAGAATCAACCGCATATACGAATCCAATCATCAGATACACTGGTTTATTACTGTTCTGTTCATGTTATGCTCATTTTGCAATACAGTATTTAAAACAGTCTTCCTAATGTTTTACAGCAAGTCTTACTTTTGTGATTTATACAGAAATTGGGGCATAGGTGCAGAAACAGGCCACGCTCTTTACCTGGTGAAGAAAGACGGGCCAATATAAAACTGTACTACAGCCTTTCGAACACATTAAATGTTGTCTTTAAGCCATTGCTTGCCCTCGAGACCCTAACCCTAATTAAGAACTTAAATCTTAAGCGCAGTATTCAAATCCTCTCAACTGGCCCTATAGGTAAAGTAAATACAACAGACTGCATATGGCTATTGTAGCTGCCTACTTTAAGAGTAGTTTGGAAAAATAACACCCACTACTACTGTATCAAATATCAGTGGGTGATCAGGAGATACACAATTACTGTACATTCTTTATGAATCATCACATCATATGAGGTTCATATTTAGGGTGTTCTCAGTCAACAGTTCAGAGGGTAATATTTCAGTGGGTTACACATTGTACATAATACAGCAGCTACCGTATATTATCCATATGATACTGGTCAAAATAATAATGAAATCCAACTAAGACCTAGTCTACTTCCTGGAATCATGCAGTAGTCCAAATAACAAACAAAGAAACAAAACAAAAAAGGGGGGTACTTGAACTAGAAAAGCCGGATACTGTGGTCATTGAAAAGCAGTATTTCAACAACCCCCCCGCCGTCTTACAGAGAGGGATGCTACAGTGAGTGTTGCTTAGCAACCAGGCCTCGTCGTCCGCAAACAGCTTTTGAGCAGAGTCACGACTAACTGGCAGAACAGAGCGTATATTTCTCAAAGCAGCAGCAACATAATCATTATCAACAGAGAAAGGGGAGGGGGGCAAGGTAAATCAGGGTCTCAACAGACAGCTTTTTTTTTTTTTTTTTTTTTTGCTGTTGTGGACGTGGCTGCAAGCATAACACCAAGGATTCTTTTTCACAGATTTTTTTTTTCTGTTAAAGTGACAAGCTATCTTTTTTTTTTTATTTTTTGCTGTTGTTGACGTGGCTGCAAGCACAACACCAATGATTCTTTTTCACAGATTTTTTTTCTGTTAGTGACAAGCTTTCTTTTTTTCTTTTGGGTGTAAAACAGAACCATATACATACATTTTTTTTTGCACTATTTTTACTGCTGTCAGAAGAATCTAGCTTAAGAAAATTAGTAAACTTCAAGCTATTTGAAATCAAAGCATTGGCACCCTGGTGATCAATAGGCAGGGCACAGAAAGCAAGTGAATGTACCATACGGTCAACACCCTGTATTAAACCTAGCTAAAATCAAGAGAATGATGATGAGTTCTAACTACAGTACATTGTTTTAAAGTCAGGCTCTTGCAATAAATCTTCATTAGAACGTGGCAAAACCAGTACATAAATATAATTTGACCCTAAAAAGCATTTATATTGTTAGAACAGGAATTCCAGTTTAGTTACCAAGAACCACCATAACTTGGAAATTTGTATAAAATCCAATCCAACTCTATAAGATGCTAGATGTCTGTAAAAAAAGGTTGGTTTGCCATGCAGTGTGACAGATAGATGGACAGGACCAGACATGGCTGAAGAATGCACCAACTAAATATCGTCATAGTTCCAGAACTATGAACTAGCCCTATAACTTAAAGATTGAAGAGGAAAATAAATGTTAAGTCGTCTCAGGTATTGAAATAAAAATAAAAAAAAGAGTTTGAGTATTACCTAAAATTGGTTTAAAACCGTCACAGTGAGTGAACACAGAATACTTGCAATGATTATACTCATGGTTAAACAGTAATCACTGTGTGACTTGCACCCCAAGCATTACTTCAGAAGACTCTCTTGCAGTTACAGAATGCAAATGTCTGACAGCCTCTTTCAACACTTTAACACTCTGTAAAAAAAAAAAAACTTACTAAGTTTAATAGAAGAATGCACATGTCTAATATGCTCTAAAAAACTGACATTTCTTATTTAAACTGAAGGAAAGAATTATTTATCCTTCACTAGGACAAGACATACCTCCTACCCTACACAGATAAGGGCTGTATCTTACACCCTTTTGATGCTTTATCCCTAGATAACTTTTCCAACAGATTGGTATTTTTTATTAGATTGTGAATATTATGAATCCATAGCCCTTTGCGTAAAAAAGGGAGTACAAACAAAAAACACCCAAACCATCCTTGAAAGGTCAGTCATTTCCACATGTGAAAGACCTCCAGGTTATAGGTTGTCTCACTGAATTGTGGAACTTCCATCTTCTCTGTGTAAATGTTTTAGAGTAGTGGAAACAGATGATATTTATTAACTTGCCATTTCATGAGAGATGCTAGTTCCATAATACAATGGAAATACACTTTTGGGGATCTGAATAAAAGTATATCACAATCAACAAAAATGTGAAAATATAAAATGCCAATTGTAGTTTTCAGAAGAAGGCGTGGGAGAGAAAACACTCCCTTGCCCATGAGTCAGAGACCCTGATAATGTTTTGCTGCCTTGACAGTTAAAACCCTTCCTCACCAGAGCACTTCACAGCATGTTTTATACCAACACGTTATATCAGCACAGTGGCGGAAAAGTATTCTTCATCAAAGGAAACATCTTCTCAAAAATACTGCACCATCACTTGGTTCAAGTGATGCTAGGAATTTGGGGAGTAGCACAGCAAATGTTTGGCTCAACCTCCAATACTGGCTGGATAGGTGTGGGGAGCCTGCATGTAGGACAGTGTCAGAACAGTACTATTGGATGCAACCTTTTATTGGAGAACTTAAAATGAGGTACTGTGAAATTGTCTTTTTTACATTTATTTTCACAAGGACAAAGACTTTCCTAACCTTCACCATCTGATTATTATATCAGGTGCAGCTATGGCTACTGTGGCTCATGGATCAGGGCTCACATACAGTACTCACTACAAAATGTCATAAGCCTTCGCAAGGTGAAGTGGATTATAAGCAGATACTAGAGGTGTGAGATTCTGTTTGATTTTCTATATTTTTAAGAATATAGCACCATACTGAATTACTCTATATGTTACAGACCGGCTCCACATGCACAGGATTTAGGCATACAGAATATCTGCATGTCCTTATATATGTATATGTAAACGCAGGCCCACTGTCTGTGAAACAGTCAACTGCTCCTACTTCTCCAGACGGTGGTTTTAAATGTCAAGTCGAAGGCGTGATTGGAGTTAGGGCAAAAGGTCACAAGCGATCTCGGCTTAATAAATTGAAAAGGTTTACGCCCCCACAGAAGGTGTTTTAGGTAAACAGCAGGATGGATAACATTCAGGTGCGTGCAAAATTACAGGCTGCTCAAGCACCAATGTGCCCTCTGCCACTTAGCAACACCAGGCAAATAAATCTAAATTCAATGAACAACTGAACCGCCGCATGATAAGGATGGTGATGTTGTCCGCAGACACAGGGTAAACTTTCACTGCTATGCCGTTGCCAATTGTATCTATCAGAACTAGGCGATTCCACATCTGCAAATACTACCTGTCACTGATATGACAAAGACAGAAACTAGAAATCTGGGTGTCATTTTTTTATTTTTTTTTATCCTGATCTTTCATTTGAATCCCACATTAGGAACGTAACTGAAGTGTTTTTTTTCTATCTAAGAAACATCGCTAAATTAAGTTGCTTTCTCTCAGAACAGGATGCTGAGAGACTGAGGCATGCCTTTGTAATTTATAAAATAGACTACTGTAATGCCCTATTTTCTGGTATTCCAAACTGTCTTGTCCAGATTGCAGCTTGTGCAAAACACTGCTGCCAGGATCCTAATGAAAACGAGAAAGTTTGACCATATTACGCCGGTGCTGGCATCCCTACACTGGCTCCCAGTACGATACAGGATTAATTTTAAAGTCCTGCTTTTAACCTATGAAGACTTAAATGGGTTAGCTCCATCCTACCTGAGTGACTTATTGCTCCCATGTGTTCCAGGTCGCCCGCTCCGATCCAACTATCTCACTGTTTCAAACATTTAAAAAAAAAAGAACACAGCTGGTACAGCATTCAGCTATACCAATGTGGAACGAATTGCCAGCCTCAGTAAGGGAGGCACCAACTATGGCAGCTTTTAAAACTAGGCTGAAGACATACTGTTATAGCCTATCATATAAATGATTAGTACCACCATTGCCTTTTTACTGTATGTTTTATTGTTTTTATTATTTTATCGTACTTACATATTGTATTTACTAATGTGTTGGTCTGCTTCTAATGCTTCTGCTATGTATAGTTTCTTGTTTTACCCATGTGAAGCACTCTGTGGCAACTTGTTGCAACGGGCGCTATAGTAAATAAAGATTGAATGATTGATGATTCATAAGGATCAGCCCCCAAATGTTAGCACCTGCCCCAGGAGGAAATCTACAAGCTGCCATTCTTTTTCCACGCTCACCAAAAGACCAATTACTGTGACACTACTCTTGGGCACCTAGTACTTTGGATGGTATAATGAAGTTTTAATATAATAGTCATTTTAACCTCTATATGGTGAAGTAATTTCAACCTCATACACAGACAGTGATAGAAAGATAATAAAAGCATGCAGTTACTGAACAGTTTAACATTGTTTTTTATTTTATTTTTTAAATGCCAAGATGAGGTTTATCTAAATATTATTTTATTTTTAACTGCTAAATTAACAAAATACAAAACATGCTAGTGGATCTGTATTCCAAAAACCTGATCATTCTTGCATCCACTAAAGCTGGCACATGTTTTAAAATCAACTACAGTATCTATAGACAAAATATATTCATCTACTGGTGATAAGTTCCAGGGCAAAGGGATCAGGAAATGTGTCAATATAAGGTTTCAACACAGTTGGAAAGAACAAACTGCAGCGTTCTCAAAAACAGGCAGAAAATGACCCACCCCATACAGAAGATTACCCATTGTTTAAGATCAAACTGAAAATTAAAACACGGTTGCTAATATGTTCCTAGCAGGCTCTGAAGTTCACCATATTGCATCCATGTTACTGTGTAAGACAGCAGCGCTCTCATACCTCCCACAGTGAAATACAACTTAAATTAATGACAGAGCAATGACAGTGATAGAACAAAATAACTGTATAGATTAATCAAACCCTGCCGTACACACATTTGGCATCTACTTCAGTAAAAAGGTCAGTCTGGCAGCTGACTGGGTATTTTTTTTCAAGTCCCCTGGCGTAAGATTCTAACCCAGCATGAGGAAGTACATGCAGTAGATGAACTTTGAAAACAGGCTTATGAGGAAAGGATATTCATCCCCCCCGCCCCCCCAACATAAAATATGATATACACTGTACCAAACTAATTGAGTTTTGTAGGGCTACACTTAAATAATATTTGATTTAATGCAGGTATTTATTTTAGATGCCATTTAAGATATTGCACGTATTGGCAAACGATCAGTCTCAATGCAACTTCTAATGAGACTGCAGCCTACAGTAGGTGGACACTAATGTTACTACAGTACCATTTTATTTATTCTGCAACAATGAAATAGAGAAGAGGAGGAATTTAACCTTACCGGAAGTCCACTTTATAACTGGATTTCAAAAGGAAAAGTCTTCAGAAGGCACTGTATATTTGGAAAGTACATTTTAAATATATATATATATATATATATATATATATATATATATATACACACACACACACACACACACACACACACAGTTTGTTTTCAAACACACTTTCCCTTGACATTAACTAACCCAATCCCCCAAATGTGCAGGGTCTGTGCCTACTCATATCGGGTAGCTGTTTATTCAATGTGCCTTTCATTCACTTCTATTGACAAAAAAAAAAAAAAAAAGAAAAATTCTTCTAGGTCTTTCTGGCTGGTTTAAGTGACTGCTACTGTAAATGCGATCAATGACATCACTGTCATATTTTCCTTTTCTAAAGGTAAAAGCACACTGGATCTAGGTCTGTGTGACACAACTTTATCCAGGTCAAGCGCTGGAATTTCCTGGTTTAACCTGGCACGTTCCTCCTCTTCACAGATCAGACCCTGTCAAGGTCACACAGCTGCTTGTCAATGCGTAGGTTTCAGGGCCTGGCCCTTTACTGTAAGTAGCTCACATAGCGCAGGCCCCAAGCACATTAGCAAAAACACTGACTACATCCACAATGTGAAGGTGTCTTATAAAAAAATATTTTGTAAACAGGCAGGAAATTTAAACTATTAAAAAGCTAAAACTCATAAAAGCTTAAATGCTAAATATTTCGGAAGGGGTAGCAAACCATAATGCCCTAAGTACTAGCAGCTGTATTGCAGTTACCATGCATCTTGTCTGTACTGCAGTTACCATGCATCTTGTCTGTATTGCAGTTACCATGCATCTTGTCTGTACTGCAGTTACCATGCATTTTGTTTGGGCCATTTCGGCATGTCTGTGTTATTATTGGGGGGAGGGATTTATTTTTAAAAATATGTAAAAAAAATTTAAACCTTCTCAAAAAACAAGCTGCTTAATTGGGTAAAAGCCCGTCTGAGTGGCAGCACGTGTACATTCACAAAATAATGACTGCAGCGAATCAGTAGGCTTAGCAATCGATTACTTTGTATATTTGACAACCGTTTCATTCAGCTCTGCTGTTTAACTTAAGGCGCTGCAACAAACCAGTCAATTACAATACAGTAAGCATTGACACAGCGCCGCCTTTACAGCCGCGCATCACAAGCCTCCGCGGCACAGAATACTGCTAAATACATGCAAACACTGGATTGTATTTCTGTAGGTGTGCTTGTGTTGTGAACTAATATTAATTAACTAACCCGGCTTAATTGCTACTGTACTGTACCGCAATTCTGTTTACTCGACAACTAAATTGTGCAACTCAGAATTATTCCAGTGTGCAATAATAACACATCACATAATAACAGGACGAGGCACAGATTTGAAACTGAGGGTTAACAATTTCTCAGACTTATCGCATAGCCGCTCTTCATTACCATAACGCCTGTTATTACCGCTGCACACCCTTCACTTCAGCACAGGGGTCAGGTATGTCAAATCACTCAGCTTGTCACATTTGTGAAAGCACGGGTGGTGGTGTTTTCTTTTTTTTTTTTTCATGGATGCACATACAGAAATCCAAGACATTCCTAAAATGATGGACAGCACATCCAAAAATATACATTATAAAATATAAATCACACGCTGTTACCAATTAAAAGAAAAGTTTCCAGTGCTGTAGAATAATTTAGCAGTGATCACGTGTTCGTGCATGGCACACTGAAAAAAAAAAAAACAACAAAAAAAAAAAACACCGTGGTTACAAAATATAAGACATTGATTTATATAAAATATAATTATTTCATTCGGTGTGGTACTTACTTTTGCCTTTCTGCAGTCGCCTTCTTCACCCTCTCCGATATTCAGCCTAATGCTGCTGCTGGCGACAGCGCTGCCGCAGTTTGACTCAGCGGAGCTGTGGCTGACCCTTACCCGGAAAACACGCTCGATGTGCGGGATACAGCGCTGCAGCAGGGGGCCTGCTCTCGCGGGCGCTGCCAGCTCCAAAACCATTTATTATTGAAAATGAAAGACCGACGCAAACAAAGCCTAATCATACGATGTTACAAAAAAAACGGTATTCTGCAAAGGGTCAAACGCTTAATACAGCGACGAATTCAATGTTTTCCCCGAGCTGCGTTTTCCCCCGGCTGAAAAATCTCCCCCTGCATCCTTTCCTCCATCATCCTGCCTCCCACAGACTGTCTCTTAGCAACAGGTCTTCCGCCCCCTGCCGCCGGTTGTGAAGAGAGCTCGCATTCCAGCAATAGCCTCGTCCGTGCCCCTCTCATGCAACAAGGGCAGGCAGGCAGGGCCTAAAGATTTTTGTGTTTTTATTGGCAAATGAAATATTACCGCACTGTGCTGGAGATGGTGGTGGTGTGCTACTGATATATACATGTGCAGAGCAAGTTTTTTTTTTTTTTTTGCATTAAAGCAATAACGGTGAGGCTTGTTTCTACAAGGGTATATTTTTTTAAGGTTGGAGAATAAGGTTAGCTTTGGGATATTTGATCACATATACATACAACGTGTACTGTACACAGTATTTCACTTAGAGAGCCCCAATAAAATCGATTTACAAATAAAATAAAGAGCCACCTGTCTTGCCTTCTAAAAGCTGTACTGTGTGACAGGTGTGAAGCCCTGTTTATCTGCAGTAGAGTGCCATTTGCTGTAGCTCTCTTCCTGGTTGCACAGGTAATCATTACTATTGATATCTGACACCTCTCCTTATTATGTTTACTAAATACTAAGCCTAAGTGGTTATTTGCTGCCTAAACAAATTCCGAGTTAAATACTGAGGCTCAAATGATTATAGAGCAGAAGAAAAACAACAGCAGATGACCCCTAACCTTGTATTCCCAGGCCCCACCCCTTCTCGGTTTCCAGTGATCACTTGTAACACTCTGCCATTGCAAATTGAGTTGTAAGATTGCACATTGGGTTCTGGTGTCTGAAAGCAGTGACTGTATAGACTTAAAGCAGGAAGCAGCAAGACTGGAAATGATATCAACCCCCAGATCTGTGTGACATTGTTATGTCCACTCCAAGCAACAGCAGCACGTGTATCTAAGATATTTAAGCAGCAACAGAGCCACTAATGTTTCAGGATGACATGCTGCTTGTATTATTGTGACTGAAATATCCTGTCCTAATTCCATCCCAACCTGATCTATTCTTTTATAGAGATAGTGATCACTACTGACTGAGCTACCAGCATTACTAACTGCAGCATCAGCTAAGATCTTTGCCTGCTTGACTTCAGTATTTTATAGACTTGGTTTCTCTTGGAGGTCAATCAGGCCACCCAGGCCTTGGAGAGCAGACTAAATCTGTCTCCAAGATGCGCACAGACTCACCTGCAATGCTTGTGCAGATTTGTCACAGTGCAGTGCAGCTCTTTCTGATGCAGGGTATATGCTGTTCAGTACGGCCGCCATATACAGAAAAACATAGTAGGGAACACAAAGAACACAAAGGAAATTCCACCACCAAGGATTCTATGTAATGTGTTCTATATGGTTGTTTCCGCGGTAACGAGATGACAGTCATGTGCCGTGTGTGCTGCACTACTAATGGCCAGCAGGCTCGAGAATGTTCAAGAATCAGGATCCAAGCTGTGTTTGGTATGTTATGAGAAAATCCACCCTCATATTCATCTTATTTTCTTCTGTATTTCAAAAATAATATCAAGTCATATTAATGGTCATCACTATTATTTGTTTATTTAGCAGATGCCTTTATCTAAGACAATTTACAGAGACTAGGGTGTGTGAACTATGCATCAGCTGCAAAGTCACTTACAACATCTCACCTGAAATACAGAGCACAAGTGACTTGCTCAGGGTTACACAGAGTCAGAGCCACGATTTGAACCAGAGACCTCCTGGTTACAAGCCCTTTAGCACTGGACAACATCGCCTCCTGTACTCAGTGTGTTCCAGTTGCAGTGCTCTAGTATAGTTTTGTCAACAATATGAATGCCAATTATGTGAACTAAAATCATAGCAAAATATGCAATTCTGATGAAAACCAAAAATAAGACCAATATTAAAATACCTGTCCAAGAAGAAGAAGACAACACCTTAGCTTCCTTATTGAAGACAATATTGATTGAAGAAAGGCACTATGGGCATGGTAAAACCTGCCTACAGTATAATTATCTGCCTGAAGCATGCATGCATTTCAAAGTTGCTGCTCACGCATACAAGTGTTATCAGTTTAAACAGCACATAAACATTTAGGATTCAGTGCATTGTTTTGCCTCCGAGTGCTGCACGTTGTGAACGGTTATTGGGAGGGTAGAAGTGTCGAGCAGATGTTATTTTACGTCACTTCAATAGGGAACTGTTAAGGAAGATTAATAATGAAGGCCAGCTCCATGCCCTGAGAGAAGTGGGACCCAAGGAGCACAGGGGAAACGTTAAAGACGACTCCCGGTAAAGACTTGGCTGCTTTCAAAAGTAAGCTATGCCGCTGCAAATACGAATCCCTGACTGATGCATAAAGGTCTGGTCTCTTTTAAAGTAACATGAGAGCAATTTTTTTGTATTTATTGTGCAGCTAACCATATCCAGTACCTCGGTGAAATTTAAAAATGTTAACTCTGTTACAATGGTAATGATTACCGTTTACACAGTAAAATACTGTGAGCTACTGTACGTGTTAAAATGTTAATTTAGCTTGGTTTACAGATGGTTTTCTGCACTCTAGCGGTTATTCTCAAATGAACAGCCAGAAAAATTGTCCAACGTGCTTTTTTGCACACTGCCGTGTAGATCGCTCAATATTCTGACGGTTCATAATTCTGAAATGAGGGGGTCGTTTATTTTTTATTTATTTATTTATTTACAAAAACGTCAAAAGCAGTTTTCGTCATTTCCTGGTTGGACCAACGTATTAGAGAGAAAATTAATATATATAGATATATATATATATATATATATATATTGATATTATATATATATATATATATATATATATATATCACATCGTGTCTTAAATGTATCCCTTTCATGCACGACGACCTCGTATGCTGACACCAAAACAACAAATAAAAAACCTCTGTTCTAGTCATTATATGGGAGACATATAGATGACGCAAATGAATGACGACCTCATAAGAGCATGCCAAGCACTTGTTAATCCCCTGCAAAGTGGCGCTCTCGCCCACACCACGTCTCCGATTGTGGGATGTTGTTGGGATTTGTAGTCATTTCCGCTTGTCTTTAATATGCAAATAAAATGGGAATAATGGACTACAACTACCATGGTCCCATGGCGCCTCTTTGCACATGCCCGGTTTTCACAGGCAGGGGCTACCTTGTTCCATTGTTTTGCTGGCATTCTGGACTGTTTCCTCCTGTGTATATTGGAATCTACAACACGAACCATGGCGGATGAGCAGGAGATAATGTGCAAATTGGAAAACATCAAGGAAATCAGGTATGGAGCTGTTTTGATTGAATTGAATTATTTCATTGAGAAGTGTGGGGGTAGTTGAAGGGAACACAAAGTGTAGTGTTTTTTTTTTTTTTTTCACCCAACGCGATGCAATATTATTGTAACGGTTAAAGTAGAAATCTCATTGAGAATCATGTCATCTGTGTAATTGAATTATCAACAAATGATCATTTTAATCTATTATATTTAAGCGTGCATTTTGCTAATGTAACCTAAGAACGTGTAAATATTTTTTAGAAGGGAAATATAACCGTTTAAAGCAGAAATTAAATCAAATAAACACGTTTTAATTTTCACTATGCAAATAAATATCGTTAAAGTACAGTACATATGTGTTTAGTGAGTATTGCGTATTCATAAACGGTAGAATACGTGCAGGCTGTTTTGAGTAACATGTTGAAAATGACAATGTAGGCACTTGATTTGTGGCCAAAAAGGTTGGAGAATTGACAGGGACCACACACTGCGCCGCGCAGGACGGAGTGTGAAACAAACAAAAGAACTCTTCAGTTGCGGCTGGAGATTTCCAGGTGCAGTTATCTGCTCATGAAAAGACACAATGGTATCAGTTAGAGTGAAAATGACCCCTTTAGGATGCAATTCCCCCCTTTGTATAGGAATTAATTTCCCCGAGATTTACTGGGGGGGGAGGGGGCAAAATGTATAACCTTAAGAATACGCATACTTTAAAAAAAAAAAAAAAAAAAAACAGTACCGTGTTCAGCTTTCTCACCCTCCTGAAGTCACTGACACAATACCTATGGTTTGATCTGTATTTATGTTTTTATTTATTTTTATTTAGCTGTTGGGGTGTTTGTTATTGTGAAAGCTGGTGAGTAACTTGTGAACCCGTTGCTGGATTAATCTGAAACTAATCAAGGAAGCACAGCTAATTAAGAGGGGGTCTGGTAATAGGGTAATTAATTCCATGGTCAGATACAGTAAAGGGACCCTAAGCTTTGTGTTTATAGCTAGTTGACGGGTGGAAATAAGACTCATCGATTAGCCACAAGTATAGGTAACACACTCAGCTGCGTTCTATTGAACGCATAGTAAAACCAGGAATGGATCAGACTGCTGTACAATGGGAGTCTTATTAAAATCCCTGTTAGTTGTGTTAACAAACCTTATCTAATTCGGTTGAACAGTGAACCATGACCAGCGTTCTCACCAGTCCACAGTGTTCTTTTACACAAAGGTGTGGCACAGTGTAGCAGGAGTGGTGAAGGAAGTAATAAATACGTTCCCGTTCATATCTGCGGTGGGGTTCATTGGGTCACGCACCTGTATGGGTATGCGTGACAGGGCAGGAACTATGCAGCTGACAGTAGTCTACTGTCACCTACAAAGCTCTGTCTATCAGAGCATGTTGTCTGTATCCATTACCAATGAGACAGACTTTAAGAGCTGGACACTGTTTACATTGCAGATGTGGCAGGGGTCCATAGTGAAGTCTGTACCTACCTGATTTTTACAAGTGTGTATAAGAGATAGCCGTGAAGTCTGCAGTGTGATGGGGGGGGGACTGAGATCCTGTTTCACAGTCCCCTACCAAATCAACCAGCTTGTATCCGTTTGCAGGTACTGCATAGAAACCGCTGAATTGTTTGCAGCAATATATCGTATGTGTTATTTTAGGGCAATCTTCTACTCCAGGTGCCAGTGCATGTTACTGTTCAGGTGCTGTCTTTAATAATAAAGGCATTGCTTCTCGTCTGGGAAAACAAAGCAGAGCTGGAAACGGCAGCTTTTCAGATCTTGTTTCAATGTCGAAATACTGGTGCTCAGACCACAGGATGCCAGTCTGTTTACAATGCAACTGGGTTCTGAATGGGGGAGGTCATTTCCTAACCACTACATCTCCTAACTCTGCACCCACTCAAGTCATTGAAAAAAATACAGAAGTTTTAGTTGTTTTAAAACAAATAAATAAACTGGAGCTAGAGCTTTTTTTGCTGCTGTGCTTGTTTGTGGTACTTGTCTTTTGAACTTTGTGCAGCGTTCTGGGATGCCTTAGTGTGAAGTTATCTATTTAAAGATACATTTGTATTGTGTGAATGCTTTGATAACCTGACATAAAAATCTGCTTTTACTGAGTGATTAGATTTCTTCCTATCGATTGTTCCTCCTTGCCTGTGTAACACCAGGTGCATGGCGAGCGCTGTGTCAGGGTTTGCTTCATTGTGTTGTGCTGTATTTTACAGAAATAAGACCATTCATATGGAGAAGATTAAGTCCCGGCTGAAGTGCGAGTTTGAATCGCTGGAGTCGGAGGAGAAGCACCTGAAGGAATACAAGCAGGAGATGGAGTTGCTGCTGCAGGAGAAGATGGCTCACGTGGAGGAGCTGCGCCTCATTCATGCCGACATCAATGTGGTGCGGAACGAGGGAGCAGGGAGAGCGATTGCCCTGAGGAGAGGCAGGACCAGGGGAGGGGGAGGGGCAGTGCACGTTCTTAAAATATCACACAGACCATTACCAGTGCTGCGTTTCCCTCCAGGGCTTGATTCTAATATAATAAAGAGAATCTCTGTGCTGTTCCTGTATCAGCTTGAGCACAGGCTGTGTGTAATTCCAGCAGGGCTTCCCAGCATTCCAGTGGTGCTATTTCAGGTGACTGGCCACTCAAAGGGCCTGTGCAGATGACATGTCTGCCTTCGTTACCATCTCCACCCACAGGATGCACAAGCATGACAGCATTTTGCCTTAAACACTATTTTTTATTTGTATTTTTAAATGGAGATTGGCGGCTGGCATTTGCAGTTTTTAACCTTTTCTTGTAAGAGATAACACTGTGTCGGTTTCTATTCCCTCCAGATATCACAGTGACTTGGGCAGGAATCATGCAATGTAAATAAAACAATAACACTTTAAAATAATAGCTGCAAATTCATAATGAGATCCAACTGATTACTACAGGAATAACACCAGAATATCTGCTGCACTTCCTCTCAGTTCTGAAGTCATTAGTTTTGAAATCAGCCTTGTTAATTCATGAGGATTTAATTGCCTGTATTCATTAATGTTCCTTTGTTACATGATGTTGATCCCATGTATAAGGCATGCATGAATTAAGACTTCTCATAATCCCCTGGTGGACGAGTTAGGGGGTGTCATATTCATCATGAGTAATTAAATCCACATCAATTAAACGTTTGTCATTTCATTTATTATGACACTTTCCATTTCTGGTGTTTTGCAACATGAACACGGGTACCATCTTTCATGAAATGCTTTGCTGGAACTCCTCCCTCCTTTCTGTCCCCCAGATGGAGAACACTATCAAGCAGTCGGAGAGCGACCTGAGCAAGCTGCTGGAGTCGACGCGGCGCCTTCACGAGGAGTACAAGCCGCTGAAGGAGCACGTGGACGCGCTGCGCTTGACCCTGGGGCTGCAGAGACTGCCGGACCTGTGTGAGGAGGAGGAGAAGCTGTCGCTCGAGTGAGTCTGCTGCAATATTCACTAGCCTGGCCCGCACTGACAATATATTCAAACCAGTAACAGAAATAAAAAAGACCAGAATGCAGCTGGGTACTGTATAATTAAAGGTTAGCCCTGCTCCCTTCTGGGCCTCTGGGAACTAGACTACCTGCGGTTGTGTCCCGCCTCCTCTCATTGTCTTGTGTTCTGATTGGTGCAGCTACTTTGAGAAGCAGAAAGCGGAGTGGCAGACAGAGCCTCAGGAGCCGCCCATCCCCGAGTCTTTGGCAGCTGCTGCCGCCGCCGCGCAGCAGCTCCAGGTGGCACGGAAACAGGACACGAGACAGACTGCCACCTTCAGACAGCAGCCGCCACCAATGAAGGTACTGCATAGGAACGCTCTGCTTTAAGGAGGCCCAGCTTATTGCGATGATCTCTTTAATGGTTTTACGAATCTCTTAAAAATGTTAGCTATGACAACCATTGCTGGTTATTTTGAAGGCGTTTGTACAATGCTTGTGCTATCTGAAATATGTCGGATTGACCTAACACACTGCTTGAGGCTGATATTTTTATAACTGGGTTTACAACCAATTTTAATTTTTTTTTGTTTTTTTTTGTTAAAATCGTAAAACCAAGCGGAACACATTAATGTACACTGAACTGTTGAACTGAACTTTGCTGTCAAAAGTGATATCAGTATTTGTAATGAAAACAATCTTTGTATACTGGAGCCTTTCTTTTTGAAGGTATAATGTGTGAAGAGTGACAGAATTAATTTTGTAATTCTGACATTAATTAGTTTGGTAGGGTGGGATGTTGAAAATGTATAAATGGCAAAAGTAAATGTGCTTTTCATTTGAAATGGGTTAACTTGGCAGGTGAGGGGTAATGAAAGATAATGAGAAATCTGTGTGGTGTGTTTGTGACTGATGCTGTTCTCCCATTATGGCTGGCAGGGGTTCAGTAAGAGATCGTGTGAAGCTTGCAAAGTGTCTTAATTGTACTTGAACACAGATCTCCACCTGTCCCTTCAGTGTTACGAAGGTGGTCGTGTCATAGATGTGTGTGTGATTGAAAATGTAATGATTGACGGCAGTGTTACAGAATGACGATTCCTTCAGCATCACACAGTAAAAGGTTGATTCACGAGACGCTGAAAATCAACCAACGAAAAAAATTATGCAGTTTGTTTTGCATGCTGTAGTTGCCTTTTTTAAATCATTTTTATCCAAGAACTTTGCTTTTAGTTACCCAGATGTGTATAGAAGAAGCTAGGCAGGAATCATGTGAAGAAGTTTGTGGTTTCTTTTATGTCCCGTCGCTTTGATGTGAACAGTACCTTGGCTTCAGATACAGTGTGTAATAATGGAAGTATCCAGGTTCGTATTGCGCACGCGAATTAACACATTGAAAAAGGCAGTCCATCTAAATGACAAAAGAGCGATAATCACTTTGGCACAATCACAGTGGGGGAAGAGAAAGGATCCCGAACCACAACAGGATAAAACCTTGCTGCTGTTAAATCTGCATTGTGGAGAACGCTACCTTTTTGATTTTTCTTTTTGTTTAAACCAGGCTTGCCTGTCCTGCCACCAGCAGATCCACAGGAACGCGCCAATCTGCCCTCTGTGCAAAGCCAAGAGCCGCTCACGCAACCCCAAGAAACCCAAGAGGAAGCAGGACGAATAGGAGCAGAGATACGGGGCTGCATTCATTAAGAACTCACCCCGCTGCTGAATGTGCACCATGTCTTTGTGAAGCGAATACTGAATTGGTAAATCTACAGAAGCTGCACAAACAGCTAACGTGCACACAGGAACTCTGATTATGGGGTTAGTTATTTAAAGCTTTTTAACATCCGTCTATGTTGTTTTTTTAAAAAAAAAAAAAAAAAAAAAAAAAGCTGGTGTTATCTTAGAACCGTAGTTTATGCTCTGTGGGTGCAGCTGCTGGTAATATTATTGTGCGAGACTGAAGCCCTGTCTTGTGTTGGTTAAACACTGGGGAAATATTAATTAGCTTTGTTTTTTTTTGTTTTTTTAAATATATATTTAAATATGATGTAAGCACATTTTTTTTTTTTTTTTTTTTGTAATTGATTTTGGAGAAAATGTTTCATGGTGCTATTATTATTTTTTTTTTAATATTACAATTTTATGTACTCAAGTGGATTTAAGAAATTGATATTTGTATGAAGGGAATACCAGTGTATATGTAAAAGCATACATGTACCAATCAAAATAGTGCTGTGTTGGTTATGAAGGACCAGTGTCCTCCCATCATGCTGTCTTTTTACTGATGTAGTAACTGCGTACATGCCAAAACATTTCCACGATTCCATTATGAGACTGTTAAAGGCAGCATTGTAAGTAGACATTGTGCTGTGTGGAGGTTGTAGTATTAAATGTCAAGGACCAAGGATTAAACTGTATCCAGAAATAGTACTTTTGTGCGTTAAGAACTATTTTTTACTTGAAGCAAAATGCCTCCTAATATACCAGATATGTTACCCTACCCTAAAGCTCGTTCACATGCATGGAGTTTTTATAAGAAGTGTAAGAATGGGGAAAATAGTATGTTTAAACTTAAGCTAACGTTTGCTTAGGTCAAGCTAATCACATGCTTATTGACACAGTATAATATGGAAGTGTTATTCGGCCACAGTAAACAGCAAAATAACTTAAGTGTTACAGGAAAGTACTTCCATGCAAAGTGTGCCTCAACATATTCCAAGCTGGGAGCCAAAGCTCTAGCACAGTTCAATTAACACTTCTATTGACACACACTAAGGCCATAAAGTTGCTATGCAATGTTGCTCAGCACAGGATTACCTGTAAAAACAGCTCCCCATCAATTCAAATAAGAAGTCAAATACTCATTTTTATTTTTCAAAGCAATTAATCAGTTTCAGATGTTAACTAACCTGTAAACACAATATTTCAGTGTAGCCAATGATCTCTAATACAGCAAACACATTACCAATACAACAGCTTTTTTTATTTACCACGCAATTCAACAATTTCCATCACGTGAATTCTTTCAAACACCTTTTCTTTTTTCAATATTATTACAATGACATCAGAATGAAACAAACTTAGTACAGGTGCTTGGATTAATTCAAAAATGACGGTGCCACTGTAACCATTCCAAAAGTTATGGCTGTGCCATAGACTTTGAATTCAGACCAGGGTGTGTAGCACTAGGAACAGCAGCACACCACCGTTGGAATGAGATACAGGCCTGAATTAAATCCAAATTACGGCTGTGCTTCAGCCAAGTACAGCTATAGCACCGCCATACGCTTCGATTGAATCAAGGCCGCTGTTTGTTCATTCAGTCATCCAGCTCCCCACGCTGCATGGCGTCTTGGTACGACTTGCCCCCCTCCTTCTCATCGGGTATGATCTTGATGAGGTCGTCGATGCGCAGGATGGTGATGGCGGCTTCAGTGGCAAACCTGATGCTTTTGGTTTTGACGAGTGTGGGCTCGAAGACCCCCGCCTGCTTGTTATCTCTCGGCTTGCCGTTCACAAGGTCCAGGCCAATCCTGCAAAGAAACCACACGTTTCAACTGAAGACCCAGAATGGAATTTGAGAAGGAGTTTGCAAGCACACGCAACATTATGAAGGGCCGCTTATAACAGGAGTTTAGAAACCCAAGCCTCATATGCAGCAGGCTTACCATTTGAAGTGTTTACTCTCTGGATTAATCTGGGCCTGGTTGTGGAATGCCCTCAGTTTGGCCACCAGGTCAGTGGCGTCCTGAGCAGCGTTGACGGCCAGGGTCTTCGGAATGACTAGGAGTGAGTGGGCGAATTCCGCTATGGCCAGCTGCTCTCTGGAGCCCTGCAGAGTAACGCAGCACACGTTTACTATTCCTTCTTAGCATTTAATGGCTTGGGCTACTCAGTTTTCACCACTTAACTGACGACACTGTAGTATACCCCGTGCAGTCACTGTGCACAATTATAGATACAATTATATAATAATTATAAAATAGATACATGGATAACACTTTTTTTGGCAGGTCAACTTACTATTTAAACTACCTCTAAAACAAAACATAATATTTTGGCATCACTGTATATTTGTAACTTAAAAATGTGAGAAGTGGTTCTATGAAAACAGCAGTTTGTAAAATTTCTGTTCACCCTAAAACATAATATTTCGATTTAAATATTATGATCAGTTTTAAATGGCATCACTCAACATGCTAGTTCTCCGCTGCCAAGAGTATATACACATGTACCAAGAACAACATTAGCATTCACATTAAGGCAACAAATCTAAAAGGTTCCTTGAAAAGTTGGAAGTGTACGTGCCATGGTCGTGGCGAAGTTCTCCAGGTAGATTGAGAGCGCGGCCTCCACGGCACCCCCTCCCACCACGATGGATTTGTAACTTAAAAACTAATTCAGATGATATTCAAGAACTGGACGTGAACGAACTTCTTAATCAGGATGAGTTCATCATCACAGATGACCTCCTGCACCACCTCCTCGGCCTGCCCCAGCAAGGTAGCGTCGAAGCTCTCCTCTCCCTCCAGGTTGACCAGCGTCGAGCACAGAGTGGCTGAGTAGCACACAAGAGAGCGGAGTTACACACCATTGTGCTTCACCTAGACATAAACCAGTATATACGCCCACATACCACCCACACTCAACATGGACAACCTACGCCAGGGGTAGACAATAATGGTCCTAGTGGTCTACTCCAGGTCAAGTTAGATGATTAACTACTTCAGGTCCTGGATGGAGGTTTCATTGGTTCAACGAAACAATTTAGAACAGGGTTTGGAGAAAAAGACCAGGAGTGGGACGGGCCTCCTGGACTGCGACTGGCCACCCCTGAACTATGCCAACAACAATTTACACAGGATAGTAAGAACACAACATAAGAGGAAAATATTCCAAGATACAACAACCCGAGGCGTCCCAATCACCTTGAGGTCAGAGTGTGTGGCTTACCCCCAGATGCCTTAGCAATCCTCTTGATGTCTCGCTTTAGGACCCTCCTCACTGCCATGGCACCTGCTTCCACGAAATACTTGAGGCAGATGTCATCAATCCCTCCTGTGGTCAGAATCACATTGGCCCCGGATGCTAGGATTTTCTGAACACGCTCTTTGGTGATATCAAACTCCCTGCACCGTCCAGAAAGAACAAACTGATCAAAGCGCAGCAGAGTTTCAACTTGCAGGGAATACACATGCCAGTACAGATCATCACGTTTCTAGCCTTTCAGCATCTTAGAACACATACCTACATGTTTCAATAGATTAGGAATCGGGTAGGATTATAAGCAACTCAATGATAGACATGCTCTGAAGCTTTGTCACTCTTAATGCCATGAACTTTAAGGAGAAAAGTTTGAATTTAAGGCAGCTGCAGTATGCTGGACTGTTGGGTCAGTAGGTTCATACCTCTGGCGAATCTGATCAAGTTTCTCCGGATCAGAGATGAGAACCTGTACTCCCAATTTCATCTTGGTTTTCTGCAGGCTGAAATCCAGACAGGCTATCTTTGCGTTGGTAATTTTCTTGAGCATCGCTATGGAAGTAAAATGTAACATTCATTGAGAGTTAAAAGATGTCTTATACTTGGTTCTCTTAAACACGCACACAAAAAACACTGAATATCATTAACAACTTTCACTTTAAAACAGAGTAGCACTAACCCTGGACTTGCTTACCAAACATTAGGCAGTCAAAGAGTAGCGATACTCAGGGTCTGCAATACCAGCCTGCTATTTATGGTACTGTGATGTGTATGCTATGAATCAAGGCTAGCCTTTTAAGCAGTCATTAGTTTCCAAAAAATGTCTTTTGCAGGAGGGGGTGGAGTCACTAGTGGACAGCTTTGTTCTACAGCAGCCTTTTCTGCAGTCACTGAGAATAAGCACAACATGTATGCAGGGCAGGATTCTGACTGTGTGCTACCTACTGAGCAAAACTTTAAATAATGACTCACATCTGTACCACAGCTGGCCTTTAAAACAGAACTAAAAAAAAAAATAGCACAACACAGCAGCTTTAGTGTTTGAATGTCACTCTTTTTGCACGAAAGATTAGCCTTGTTTAACTTTCCAAAGCACAGAACCATGCCAGCCACACCAAGAAAAGGTTTTTGCAAGCGTTTCGAAACCCCCCTTACCTTGCGAGCCCACGGTGCAGTTGATTGCATAGCCATTGATCAACATGCTCTCCCTCTGACTGCGTCCATGTGCCTTCAGCACGTTCACAGAGTTGATGGGGTAGTGAGCCACTCCCCTGGAATCAGTGAACTTCACTGCGATGACTGCGTCCACCACCATGTTAGCAAAGAAATCTGCATCAGTAGCCAAAGGTCAAGGTGAACAAAGAGTCTGAATGAATGCATTCTCGTACTGCGCCCAGATTAATAACAATGAAAATCACCAAGTCCACCCCTCCACCACTGCATACATCCAAACCTTTACAAACTGTTCTTATCCTGTATTAGGGTTAGTAACATCTCTACTGGATCTCTTATGTTAAAGATCCCCTTGTTCTTATGGGATTTTGAGAGATGCAGATTTTTCAAAAGTACCTTAACTTCCTGTGCTTGTAACTCCCTCTGGCTGACCATCTGCACATGACCATACCCCAAAAACAAAATACAATACACTCAAATATATGAAATAAGACCATGTGTTGCTACTGAGCACCCCTTTAGTCCAAGCAGTTTCTTACTCGTTTAACCTTACTGTTGTCATTTCCTTTCATAGAAATTGTGCACACAGCATACTGGAGCAAACCGTTTTAACAGACCTGGTCCCAATGCTTCACAAAAGGATATGTCCCGATGATTTTAGAAGACATTGATGTCTTTGCTGTGCTGACCAGACCCTCTCTTCCCAGCTCGTCTGTGTTTATTGTCAGGTTTTCATTAATGAATCTGACCGCTTCCCTAAAACAAAAACAACCAAAAAAAATCAGCTAGAGTTCTAGAAGAATGCTACATTCTTAACTAAACCATATTCTACACCACACATACGTTTTTGCATTCCGCTGATTTACTAATTGGGGGGGGGACACCAGCAATGCTGACTCGGTATACTGATAAATATAAAGGTTAGGGTCAATCCATGAGACGTTACCGGAAAATTCACATGCCAGCCCCTCAGAATGACATGACGTACATGCTGATGGTAATTTCAACCACTGACCTGCACTGATCTTCTGTCCCTGTGATCTGTGCTCCTGAGATATTAGTTGACATTCACCACTATTGAACTTACTTGCATGCCAAACGATACCCGGCAATGATGCTCGTTGGGTGGATTTTCTGTGAAACCAATTCGTCTGCATTTTTCAGGAGCTCAGCAGCCAGTATAACCTACACACAAAGTTTTCAGCTTTAATCATACATGTCAGCGTCCCTCCCAATTCACATATTTGTTATCCAGAATGTTATGGCAAAACACTGACAATACTGAACAACTATAAAGTATAGCAAACAATAAATCAGGCTTGGCTAGAGCCAGTAAAGTAATTCCAACCATACTGTGGGGTTCAAGGGTAATTGTTATCCGTTGAGAAGATGTGATCCTGATCACAACCTGCTTGTTTCTTTGTGTATTCTCAGGCTGGGTCCCAGTTAAAATGAAGTCGTGAGCGAGCGTGTCTCCGTGTCCTAGTTAAAGGGGAGTCGTGAGCGAGCGTGTCTCCGTGTCCTAGTTAAAGGGGAGTCGTGAGCGAGCGTGTCTCCGTGTCCTAGTTAAAGGGGAGTCGTGAGCGAGCGTGTCTCCGTGTCCTAGTTAAAGGGGAGTCGTGAGCGAGCGTGTCTCCGTGTCCTAGTTAAAGGGGAGTCGTGAGCGAGCGTGTCTCCGTGTCCTAGTTAAAGGGGAGTCGTGAGCGAGCGTGTCTGTGTCCCAGATGGCCTATGGATGAAGAGGCTGAGTCATGGTCACGTACCACTGATGTGGTCCCATCCCCAACCTCCTTGTCCTGGAGCTGGGCCAGTTCACAAAGCACCTTGGCTGCCGGATGGTCAACCTCCAGCAAGCTCAGGATTGTGGCGCCATCATTTGTAATCGTAACATCCTGAACGAAAAACAAAATCACCATCAAACTCAGCTGAAAGATATTAGGACCCCCAATTGAGAAGAACACACCCCTACCCTTTGTATTGCACAGCACCCCCAGACTTCCACAATTACATGCATATCTGTGTGTGAAAAATCAATAGTAAAACTAAGTTCTGATTATTAGGATATGGGATGTGCATTTCCAAGTCACTCACCCCAATGTCATCCACCAACATCTTGTCAAGCCCCACAGGTCCCAAGGAACTCTTCACAATGTTGGCTATAGAAGCTGCAGCCATAACTAAATAAATGAGGGTGGGAAATTAACACCGCAATACAGAATGTACAGTGCCATTTAAAAACTGTTAACAGAGTTAAACAGGCAAAATTAAAGTTGATCAAAACATGATAATGAAATAGCTCATATTAATATACTTGATTTTGTAATATTTGTCCTATTAATAATTTACTCCTCTACATATCAGACATGCAGCGAAACGGATGAAGTAAAGCCTGTTTTATTACTTGGCATGAGCAGTCTGGTATGGAACGCTGCAGAGCTGATCACGTGACTAGCGCACTCTCCTTCAACGCTGCTACGCACTTGCAATAGAGCAAAATCAAACCAAACGAACAACTTCCATTAATCTAAACGTAGTTTTAAACTAAAAGTAAACGTCTCTCTCATTCTTCAACGACTCTGTTGAAACTAAATTAAACAAGAAAACAGAGTAATTCAGATTAAGGGACTTGTACCATTTTGTGCTAGCATTAGTCTAACTTACTGTACTGTAGTGCAAGGGAATAATATTGAACATTTTGAAGTTAAGAGTTCTATTAAAATAGAACCGCATGGGAAAAACGACAACAGGCCTTTCGCAAAAATGAAGCATCCTTTGTCGTATTTTTTTTTTTTTTTTTGATGCGTCATCTATGCATTTTTTAATTTTATTTTTAAAACAAACAAAAGCATTTGACATCCAACAAACTTCTTGATGCGTAATGTCTATTGCAATGCCCTCGGTTATACAGTCTGTAATTATTACAAGAGCTGAAATGTTTTAATTTGTATAATATATAGATTATTATTGTCAATGTAATTTTTGCAAGTGAGACACGCCTCAGCATCGCTACTGTACCTGTTTGCAGGCTGGTGATGTACGCATTACTAATAAAAACAAAAGCATTACTTTACCATTTTCACCGCGCACTGAAGAGCCAGTCGATCTGTGTCCCATGACACTAAGCAGCCCTGGACCAAAAAGAGACATTTTTATCTGACCTGATGCCTTTAGGGGTACTTAACAATATTCAGTGCAGTTGCAGAGCTAAATTATCTTCAGCGTTGATCAGTCTGTTCTAGAACTTGCATGGACCGCACTGCCTTAAATAGTGACGTAGCCTTACAGATAGGTAGTCTGACCAATGCGGCAAGCCGAGAAAGTCATGACACGGACGCCATTGTGGCTCCATGACTAACATCGGCACGGTGTAGTAAATTATAGGAAATTTAGAGCCAATATGGCGAACTCGTGGGTGCAGTTTCAAGTGTTGAAAAAGGCGTGGTTATTTGTGCCACATTAAACACAATTTATGTACTTTTGTTTAGGTGGGACAAACTTGCATTTCTGTACGAATGTATGTATTTATTTATTTATTTTAATATAGCTTAGCTATAAAAACAACGGCATTATATCAACAACTAACAAAACTGCAGTTGCACAGCCTGGTCAAAAGGACTGCCTCCCTACACACACTACTTTTTAGAAGTCATACCTATAAAAAGATAAATAGATGAATAATTGTAACCTTTGCCCCTTTCTCCCCCTGTCCGTTACTGCTACCCCCATGGTCCGTACTGTCTGTGCTACCGGACAGAGGGCTCCTAAACCAAATGGGTTTTGATCAAACGTTCCATGCTTCTGTATAATCCTCAATCAAGTCAGGCATTTAAATGTCTGTGTTGTGGGTGTTTTCTGGACCACTAAACCATAATAGTATGCAGCAGTACTAGTGTATGTTTTGGATTAAAAGGAGTGCTGTGTTCAAAATCCTGCATTACAACACTATATAGAAATCTTATTGCACTTATTCTATAAGAACACATACGTATAAGTTACAGTATATAAGAACAGTATACGTTTGTTAATGTTACGCTGCTATAAATACATAATTCTGATTAAGTAAGATGTCAGTAATGTCTAGTAGTTTTTTTGTGCTGTACATGAAATAAAACTAATAAAAACATGTTTTGGGCCTGCCGCACTTCCGTTGAGATTTCTCTAGATGGCGCTCTTGTGCTAGAGCGTCAATGTGGCTTTCAGACTTGGTATAAAACAGTCTCAACAATTTGCGTCTATGTAATGCTACATATCCCAGTAACATATACATGCAGGGTTAAATATGAATTGATCACAACTACGAGCTACAGCAGTAGGTGGTTTTCTTGTATTTATTGCATCTTGTAAAGCGCTTTGTGATGGTGTCCCACTATGAAAGGCGCTATATAAAATAAAGATTGATTGATTGATATGGTCCAGAGAAGCTGTATCATTATTGCTTTTTCATTGTAATGTGGCTAATGCTTTAAAGAAAATACTCGATGAGCTGATATCTTCATTAAGGCTGAGAACAGAAATACTTCTTTTTGTTTTTTAACCCCTTCAGCCATGAATTTTATTTGTTGAGCTGAAGAAAAAAACTCCCTCTCTCCCCTCTCCCCTCCCCCTCTCTCCCCTCTCCCCTCTCCCCTCTCCCCTCTCCCCTTCCCTGTCTCCCCTCTCCTCTTCCCCCCTTAATTACAAGTGGGAGTAGTACAGTAGTCGGGGGTATGGAAGTTTACTTCAAACTGTTTCAGCACTCAGAAACTTTGCAAAAAGTCAACCCATTTAGAAGAGGAATTATTTCTGTGTTGCAGCTTCATATTCCACAGCTTGACCAGGGACATAATATAAAAACAGATCTTCCTATGGAAGCCAGCATGGCTATTATAATGATAAGTATTAACACTCAAGCATTACCCTGGCATCCCTGGTATTTACCTCCTAGACCAGCTGACTGATAGGTTTGGGTTTGATAATCTCTCCTCTCTTCAGTGATATGTAATTGTGCAACGAGATTCACCATTCTCAACTCCAGAAGTGTGCACACTCTGAAAAGAGAACTCAATCTCATATCAGAGGTTAGACAGGTGGTGCAGTGGGCTAATTCACTAGTATGCTGTGCTGATGTCATTGAGGTACTTGGTTCAAATGCGGCTGATTCCTACCTCTCAAAATGTAAAATTGACTTTCTCAGCAACACCCTCACCTTTAACTCTCCTACTGGTGGGGGGCATTTTTAATAATGTTTGTGATAAACACTGTACATGTAAAATAATAATAAATTGCTATGAAAATATACGGCAAAAGTTAGTTGTGAGACTACCACTGTAACAATTTTTGTGAACTATTAGAGAATAAATGATGTGTCATCTGTGAACACTGGGGGGCGCTTGAGCATCATGGTTTGCCTGAGAGTTGGAGAACTACACTAAATTTACAAATCATTAAACTTACTGGAATGCATCTTGCTTGCTTTGATTTCTCCTCTTTAATGCAGACAGAGCTGGCTATCTCTCTCCTCACATGCAGACAGAGCTGGCTATCTCCCCTCACATGCAGACAGAGCTGGCTATCTCTCCCTCACATGCAGAGAGAGCTGGCTGTCTCTCCTCACATGCAGACAGAGCTGGCTATCTCTCCCCTCACATGCAGACAGAGCTGGCTATCTCTCCCTCACATGCAGACAGAGCTGGCTATCTCTCCCCTCACATGCAGACAGAGCTGGCTATCTCTCCCCTCACATGCAGACAGAGCTGGCTATCTCTCTCCTCACATGCAGACAGAGCTGGCTATCTCTCCTCACATGCAGACAGAGCTGGCTATCTCTCCCCTCACATGCAGACAGAGCTGGCTGCAGACAGAGCTGGCTATCTCTCCTCACATGCAGACAGAGCTGACTATCTCTCCTCACATGCAGACAGAGCTGGCTATCTCTCCTCACATGCAGACAGAGCTGGCTATCTCTCCCTCACATGCAGACAGAGCTGGCTATCTCTCCCTCACATGCAGACAGAGCTGGCTATCTCTCATGTGCCCTCACATGCAGACAGAGCTGGCTATCTCTCCTCACATGCAGACAGAGCTGGCTATCTCTCCCCTCACATCATGCAGACAGAGCTGGCCCTCACATGCAGACAGAGCTGGCTATCTCTCCTCACATGCAGACAGAGCTGACTATCTCTCCCTCACATGCAGACAGAGCTGGCTATCTCTCCCCTCACATGCAGACAGAGCTGGCTATCTCTCTCTGCAGACAGAGCTGGCTATCTCCCTCACATGCAGACAGAGCTGGCTATCTCTCCTCACATGCAGACAGAGCTGGCTATCTCTCACATGCCCTCACATGCAGACAGAGCTGGCTATCTCTCCCCTCACATGCAGACAGAGCTGGCTATCTCTCCCCTCACATGCAGACAGAGCTGGCTATCTCTCCCTCACATGCAGACAGAGCTGGCTATCTCTCCCCTCACATGCAGACAGAGCTGGCTATCTCTCCTCACATGCAGACAGAGCTGGCTATCTCTCCTCACATGCAGACAGAGCTGGCTAGCTCTCCCTCACATGCAGACGGAGCTGGCTATCTCTCCCCTCACATGCAGACAGAGCTGGCTATCTCTCCCCTCACATGCAGACAGAGCTGGCTATCTCTCCTCACATGCAGACAGAGCTGGCTATCTCTCCCTCACATGCAGACAGAGCTGGCTATCTCTCCCTCACATGCAGACAGAGCTGGCTATCTCTCCCCTCACATGCAGACAGAGCTGGCTATCTCTCCCCTCACATGCAGACAGAGCTGGCTATCTCTCCCCTCACATGCAGACAGAGCTGGCTATCTCTCCCTCACATGCAGACAGAGCTGGCTATCTCTCCCCTCACATGCAGACAGAGCTGGCTATCTCTCCCCTCACATGCAGACAGAGCTGGCTATCTCTCCCCTCACATGCAGACAGAGCTGGCTATCTCTCACATGCCCTCACATGCAGACAGAGCTGGCTATCTCTCCTCACATGTAGACAGAGCTGGCTATCTCTCCTCACATGCAGACAGAGCTGGCTATCTCTCCTTACATGCCACCAACACCAACAGGTACAAAATAAGTCAATATTGGAATGTGGCTGTGCGACGTTATAGGCAGTGATCTGGGAAAAACAACAGTGTTTACATGTCACCCAGGTTCTTTGTCTCAATATAAAACATGCTTTTACATTCTGAGAGAAGTATTTCTATTCTTAAAATCCGGACTGGTATTTCAAACTAGTTCAAGATTATTTGATATATATATAGTTTTCTTCCAGGACAACCTTGTACTTGGCTTGATTCATGCCAAAGCTTCCCGATTCCAGCCTTGCTGAAGCACCCCCAGATCATCACCGATCCTCCACCACATTTCACAGTGGGTGCGAGACACTGTGGCTTGTAGGCCTCTCCAGGTCTCCGTCTAACCATTAGATGACCAGGTGTTGGGCAAAGCTGAAAATTGGACTCATCTGGGGGTGCTTCAGCAAGGCTGGAATCGGGCAGATTTGTCTTTGTGAAGGACGCATGAATCAAGCCAAGTACAAGGTTGTCCTGGAAGAAAACTTGCTTCCTTCTGCTCTGACAATGTTCCCCAACTCTGAGGATTGTTTTTTCCAGCAGGACAATGCTCCATGCCACACAGCCAGGTCAATCAAGGTGTGGATGGAGGACCACCAGATCAAGACCCTGTCATGGCCAGCCCAATCTCCAGACCTGAACCCCATTGAAAACCTCTGGAATGTGATCAAGAGAAAGATGGATGGTCACTAGCCATCAAACAAAGCCGAGCTGCTTGAATTTTTGCGCCAGGAGTGGCATAAAGTCACCCAACATCAATGTGAAAGACTGGTGGAGAGCATGCCAAGACACATGAAAGCTGTGCTTGAAAATCAGGGTTATTCCACCAAATATTGATTTCTGAACTCTTCCTAAGTTAAAACATTAGTATTGTGTTGTTTAAAAATGAATATGAACTTATTTTCTTTGCATTATTCGAGGTCTGACAACATTGCATCTTTTTTGTTATTTTGACCAGTTGTCATTTTCTGCAAATAAATGCTCTAAATGACAATATTTTTATTTGGAATTTGGGAGAAATGTTGTCAGTAGTTTATAGAATAAAACAAAAATGTTCATTTTACCCAAACACATACCTATAAATAGTAAAACCAGAGAAACTGATAATTTTGCAGTGGTCTCTTTATTTTTTTCCAGAGCTGTATATATATATATATATATATATATATATATATATAAATGAGGGGATGAAATAACAGAAGCTCAAATAATCTTGAACTAGTTTGAAATACCAGTCCGGATTTTAAGAATAAAAATATTGTTGCCTGTGGCGATATTGCATAATCTCCCCTAAACACTGTAATCGTTTAATATAACTGACAGGTCTATCTTTCTGAGCTGTATACTTCAGCATAGCAACTGCAAATTGCTTCATATTTCATCATCCTTCAGCTGTCACTTAGTCAGATAATGCTGTCAGCCAAGCTAATACGGACTGAAATCAAGATAATTGTTTTAATTCATCTAGAAGTTTTCATCTAACTTTCTTCTTTTTTATTTGTTGTGGAACTGGAATTTAAGGTTGTATAAAATGTACTCCAGTCTTAACAGGTACAATGATATAACTGTCTGCTTCAGGGTCCGGGTGGAGGTTCAACTGGCTCATTTCATTTGAACAGGGTTGGTACAAAGGCCAGTAGTACAAGGCCAGCTTTTGCCACCTGTGATGTATAGGATTGTCCTCAGAAAAGGATTAGCTACTCCTGTAACATTTATAACCTCATTTCACAGATTAGCTTATGTTGAGGTAATTAATTGCAAAGTAAAGTCAAATTAAAACCTGTTGCTAAGCAATGATACTAATCCAGCTATAAATATATATATATAGTAGCTGTGTTAGCTTAGTGCGAACAGAGACCACAGCCTGACTGAAACAAAATGCACCGTATTTACCCTTCCTTTGCTATTCTGTTAACTTTCTAAGTTTCTGTTTATTTAGGAGCCCATCATATCCTCTTCGGTCATGCATTTTTAAATTTTAAAACAGTGTGTGTGAACTCTACAAAGTTTGAGGAGTTGCCCTGCCATAACTTTGAAAAAAACATACATGCATTAAAAAACAGATACACAGATAGGAAACTTAACATGCCACAACTGTGCACACTGAAGGGGTTACAACATGTGTGTCCGTCCACTGTACCATCAGCCCGAACCGCTCCGCACACACTTATATTTCTTGTATTTACTATAGTTTGTTTTATTCTGTATGGATATTGCTTGTTTGTTTTAATCTAGCATTTAAAATCATTTTCATAAATAGCCCCCAAATTTAAAAATGCATACATGGGAAAATATTCCAGTACTGCTACCTATTATTGTTTTTTTTATTATTATTAATTTTTTTAATCAGTCCTTTCTTGTGTAAAAAAATTTAAATGTGTGTGGCAGGATGAAAGCTTCAAGCAAAGCAATATGCTATTATGTGTCACAAAAGATTTATTGTAGTTAATTAAGTAACACATGCATAATTGATGTTTTAAATACAGGCAGATTACTTTAAAAAAGTAATTAATCACGATTTTGGATTTGCCTTCCTTCAAAGTAATAATGTATCCCGTACACTTCACACGCACAGCAAGGCTCAAGTTGCACAAAGCTTATCTTCATGCAGTAAAACTTATGTTTTAACTTATCTCAAGCGTTTACTCTGCAATGCTCCACACTGATTATTATTAAAAGCCTTGATATGGAGCAAAGGGCATTAGATTGCTGCAAAGCCATGACATCTGTAAGTGTTCATTTGGTGGCTACTGGTTGAAGGAGATGGCCCAGTTGCTTCCAGTGCTCAGCACACAGGCACCCATGAGCAGCAGCATATGAATTGCATTTGTTATTGTAACAGGGTGGTTTTCATATGCTGTTAATGATCCGCAAGGAGGCTGTAAACTTGTTTAAAATGAAATCATAATAAAGCAGTTTCTAAATCAGTCCATGTGCAAACCAAAACTGTAACCGGGGAGACGAAGGGCCGCTGTAATATTTACATCCCAGGAGACAAATACTGGCCATGTGTGTTCTGAAGCAGACAGACAGTGGCTGCAGAGGATTACAGCATCTGAAAAGTATCAATCAAAATGCAACCCAAAGGCTTGAATAAAGTAGGAAGCAAGCCGACCAGAACAGGGCGGTGAACTGAGCTTGCAGTGGTCAAGTCTAGTCTAGACATCTCTTCAGTGAGACATGCTTCAAAACCTAATATGTTTTGTCATATTATTAGTAGCACAGCCTTGCAAAATGTTCTTAATGGCTTCCAACGTGACTGTAATGTTATTCAGAAATGCAGTCAATAGTTAATGCAGTGAGGCTGTATAAATGACTTGAACGTGTGGGTATGCTTCAGGACCAGTAGGAAGTTTGGAATTTTTTTTACCCATGCCTGCATCTACTGAGTATGCTAAAAGTGTATTACAAAATTGTATGAAACTTTTTTTTTTGTGTAACTAAAGAAGAAGAACAGAGCTGTAGGGACCGCCTGTTTAAAATGCATGTGTGCGCTTTCCTCTCTTGGCCTCAGAGAAAGTGTTCACAGCTGTCTTGGAGACAGGTAGCTGTTTGTGCTAACTGGTTAAAGCTGGGGTTTGAAAGCTTTTTCAGTAATTGTAATAAACTGAATCATGTCAGAGGCTTAAACTGCACTCTGTTCGCCAACATTGACAGTAACAAATGGAAAAGATGAGCCCAGTGTTTTGTTAGAAATACATGAAGACCTGGGCCTTCACTTGACCAAATGCAGTCATTTGTTGTGTATATGGCATCCCTTATGTGTACTATATAAAATCTGCATGTCCCTTTTGCAGGTCAGTTTTGGTCACAACAGGTGATAGAAGGTGTTCTGTTGACAGGTTTTTCTGTATATAATTAGTGATGGTTTACAAAAATAGTTTCAAATTACTTTCTGGTGATCGCACTTACGGAATTAGGAACATCACTGTATTCCTCCTGAGCAATTTACAGACCTTCGAGGAGGGCCTGTCTAAACACCATTCACAGGGCTGACTGTATGCCTTTTCTTTTAACCAAATATTTTCTACCAAATTCAGGTAAAACCTAAGCCTGAAAACTATGGGGTGCCAAGTGTCAAAAAAAGGCACAAATATTTTACCAGGTGCTTTTTTTTTTCTTTCGGATCATGTAGTTATTCCCAAATTATTCCTAGATTTAACCAAAAAAATAAAAATTAAAATAATAATAATAAGGGGTTTTCCCCAAATTTACCTTAATACAAATGTTTACAAAAACATAATTAAAAGTTTTGAACTATGATAATACTTATATAATATATATTAATATATATATATATATATATATATATTATAATATAAAATATATAAGGGAAAGGGGAGGGAAAGGAAGGAAGAATATATACTATATATATAATATATACTTATATATCTGGTAATCTAAAAAAATTAATCAGTGTAAAAACCCATGGAACTTAAATCTTTTTTTTATACTTGGCATCAACATTTAGCAAACAGATAAATCCGAAATACATGATCTTTCAGCATTTTTAAAGTAAGTTTAATCTTTGCCGTTAGCAAATAAATCTTGTTTTTTCAAAATGAATATTTATTCTGAAAGCTAAATCTGAAATTAACATGCAAATGAGTCCCCGTCCAATTGAAACGTTTGACGCAGGCATTCTATACATAAAGGAGGCAGGGAGCTTTATTTTCTTCAGTGTGCCCGTCAATAAAACATTAAATCAGCATTATCATGCACATCTTTCTTTTATCTCTTCAAAGAAAGATGTTATCGGACCCAACTTTATGATTTGATGCCAAAGAAATTATTCCATCAAAGCCATGTGTGTGGACCGTAGCCATGTGACAGGCTGCTGCTGCTTCATGTGACACATATTAATGAGAACGGTCCTCTAGGGTCCCCGATTTAGGGGCGACCTTGAACTCTCCGCTGCTTCCCCGCCTCCCCTATGCGTAAAATGCCTGCGTCAAACGCTTCAATGGGCGGGGACTCATTTGCATGTTAGCTTTAGATTTAGCTTGCAAAATAAATATTTATTTTGAAAAAACAGATTTATTTTTCCAGATTAAATTGCTAAAGAGAAAGATTTAACTTACTTTAAAGTAATGAAAGGTCAGGTATTTCGGATTTATCTGTTAGTTAAATGTTGATGCCAAGTTTTTTTTCAATGATTTATTTTTTAGAGTCCTAGATTTAACATGTCAGCTAAATGCTGACTAAAATACTTGTATTAATAATTCAAAACTTCAAGGGACAATGACAGATAGTTAGCAACACAGTGCGTAAAACTGTTCTGCAGGGGCTCCATGTAGCCACACAGTTTTACCTTTTGGTTATTGTGAATGTGCGTGCTGTGTGTGCGTGTGTGCTCTCTCTGTGTGTGCTCTCTGTGTGCCTGCGTGTGTGCCTGCGTGCGTGCATGTGCGTGTGCGTGTACGTGTGCGTGTGTGTGTGTGTGTGTGTGGGAAGGTATTAATATCAATGTGTGAACACACTTCTTTGCATTCCTATACTTGTGGGGACCTCTCATTGACTCTCACTATATTTTTATTTACTATTTCTAACTCCAGTCAGACAAAACTCCACAGGGGGTGAAAGTCGACAACAAAGTAAATATTTTGGCACTTTTATTTATTTTTTTGAAGGCATATTTAGTTCTTAAAAACAGGGAGTTTACAAAGTGGGGATGTCTCCACATTTTCTCAAATTTTGCTGTGTGTGTGTGTGCGCGTGCGTGCGTGTGTGCGTGCACGCGTGTTTGTGTGGGTGTTTGTGGGTGGGTGTATGTGCGTGTGTGTGGGTGTGTGGGTTTGTTTTCCCCTGTGCTGCAGTGAGCTTCAGACTTGCTTTATTAAAAATGTGAGTATTTATAGAAGCAGCACAATTACTAAAACAACAGCTTGCTGTGTGCTGAGGCAGCCGGCTAGGATGCTTTCCGTGCTAATGAAGGAGGATCATGATGCGGAAGACCTAAAAACGTCAGCCTGCTCTGACTTATGTATTTTAATCTGCTAAATAGCATTATGCTTCCAAGAGGCTACCTCGCTCTAAACACCTCTCCCAGCCACGACCCATCAATCACACGCAGCCCGCTCACAGGCTGGTAGCTGGGCGAGGATGGATGGCTGAACTAGAGACTGACGAGGTGTCTCCAACAAAGTGATGCACAGCCACCTGTGCCCTCACTGCTGTGCTCAAACGATGCTTTTTTGGAAACCAAGTCAATAATGTCTATATGCATGGTGACACTTGTTAAAGACTTAGCTATGCTGTTGTAATAGTGCAGAGGCTGGGTGCGAATCAGTGACCCCGTACGCGACAAGCGAGCATCTTAACCACAATGCAAAAGAGCTGGGCTCATCTGCGTTCGTAGTTTTAGAGCTTTTAACCTCCTCTCATCTCACTGACAGTGCACAGAATCCGGAATGGCTGTTTATCTCTCACTATCACTAGGTAACAAACTTCCTTATGATTTCAGACATCTTTCTGTTGAATAGAAGCATGGGTTTACATTATTCAGGTTTATTTAAATTAAGAAAGTACACCAAAACATTATTTTTTTCATTGTTCCTTTA
Source organism: Polyodon spathula (assembly GCF_017654505.1). Lineage (NCBI taxonomy): Eukaryota > Metazoa > Chordata > Actinopteri > Acipenseriformes > Polyodontidae > Polyodon > Polyodon spathula. The sequence goes on along the minus strand of NC_054540.1, from coordinate 57,464,310 downwards.
TGAAATTTGTGTAGTAAAGCATAAAAAACACATATTTTCAATCAAGCAGAACTACAGTTAGATTAGGGTAAGTGACTGCACATTAGAATTAGAGTTAGGTTATTGTTAGGGTTAGCGTTAGGGCTATGGCTAGTTTAGATCTGATCTAGTATAAAATTAGAAATTAATACCGGGCCAGCGGTGTGTGCCTGGGTTTTCATGAAATGAGAGCTGATGTCACATTTCTGGAGCAACACAGTCCTTGTGCTAGAGAGAGAGAGAGAGAGAGACTTATTAGCAGCAGCCGTGACTAAACCTGATGCTCTTCCCACTTTATCAGTGTGTGCGTGCAGAGCTGGGAGCACAAGGGGAGCTTCTTCGGCTGTGGTAGTAAATCACTGGGTTGGTGAGAATAGTGAGGAGCCTCCGGGGAGGAAAGCAGTGACTGTCTTGCTGTGGAATAGTCAGAAGCAGGCTGTAAAACTGCTAGTAGCTGAATTTCAGGGTTAGAGTATTGATGTATTGTATAATGTTTCTCAAAACACCCTAACAAGGTCACATTTTCCATTGGCCTTTCTGGTTTTTTTTAAATTTTTTTTTTTAAGAACTTAAATAATGTTTTCACAACAACTGACACTGAATTCAACCTCCTTGTCCCAAATTGACTGCCTTTATTACCATGTTCACCTCTACATTGAAAAGGATTTGACATTAACCACGTTACCACGTACCAAAAACACACCAGACAGAGAAGGAGAAGTCTGACTTAAATGGACATAATAAAAGATGTTTTACTGGAAGCAAACCTTTGGAACGTTTGTCCCCCTCTATAATTAGCTGCATTCAATGAAGACTTTACTCCAGTTCTCTATGAGGAAACAAAGAGTCAATGGCCACCATTAATGAAGATAGATCCCCCTCCATGCATCAGTCAGCTTCTCCTTAGAATGAGGACCTCACTACACTCACTCAGGATCATTGTCTGGACATGTAGAGTTCTGCTTAGCAACCGGTGTACAAACAGTGTAAAATAAGCTATTCAAGATACATTCATATATCCATATTTTCATTAGAATCCAAATGAATCACCAAAGTTGCACAGTATATTAAAAATACATTGCTTTTGTACTTTATTTGAGGAAAAACATGTGTTTTGCAAGCATTGTACTTACTCTAAGTGGCCAGTTAGTGATTAGAGAATTCAAAAACATCAACAGTAGGGATGTCGCTTTGCCCCATTGGTACTGCTGAAATGTAATTGGATTGGCTAAACACACAGCCTCCCAGCATTCCCTTCACAACCACAGTGAGTGGAGATGAAGGTCAGAACTCAACAGCCCTGTCTGAATGGATGCATTAATCATCTCAGAGACAATCCGTCAAACCCCACCAGCAGCCCTGATTGAATCTGCACTCCCCGAGCATCATCGCGTACGAACGCAGGAGGTTAAAGTCATTAACAAAGCCTGACGTGAAAGATGGAAAGGAAAATGCGCCACAAAATATTAATATCCCCTCTACCAGGAGTAAACAATAAAGAAATCAATAAATACATAAATGCATAAAGACAAGTTTTCAAGGTTGACTCAAGAAATTCATCAGGTCCTTGGGAAGTTTTTATATTCACACTGAGATGCAGAACATGTGTTACTGTATTGGAATTTAGCCAGGACACCCACCACCTGTTTGTCTTTGAAACAGTGCCACAGAATCTTTCCTGTATTGGGCAAGACCTTTGTTTAACCCCTCATCTGAAAGGCAGCACAGCGACCTCTAGCATCATGCAAGGGGATCGTCTCAGAGTTTACTTTGATCGGAAAGAGTACCCCCCAATTGCACTAACAAAAAAGCTTAGAGCATCCAGTGGTTCATAGAGACATGAATAGTCAAATAAGGTATAAACTGCAGACAGAAGCAAAGAAATGTAGACTATTTTGAAGGGAATGTAAAGGCTATTTTTACCAGCAAATGATATAATTTAAAGGAGCGATTTATATAATATGATTTGTCAAATATTTAATTTCATACCTGTTTAATAAGCTGGTATATATGACAAGTGCAATCTTCCCACATTAGTCATGTGATAGTTGCAGTTGCTTCTGGGACACAGCAGCCTCCCTCGCTAGTGTTATCAACCAGGAAGACTGTTATCTCCTTGTGCACTTGAACTGCCGTGTAGCTATCGCTTAAATATGCTCTCTATCGCCTTCTGTTGATGTTTCTGCCTGGATCACAATTTACTGTTCTTGCTCACTCTTCTAGCAAAAATCTTCAAAGGACTCCTGAAGGCAAAATGTTTGCTTAAACAAATGCAGATGACATACAGGTAATGGTTGTTCCTCAAATTCCAAATAGGTAATAAAAGCCGTTGAGCAATTAGATCACGTACTGTAAGATTAAGCTTGATTTTAGTGCACCTTGTTTGCAACTTCCCCTCTGTGTTACAGATTCAACAAGATTATCAAGTGTCTCAGTCAGCAATTATGGGGATCCATGCAAGGTTAATACAATACATCCAATGGAAGCTTAGACCTTTCATAGAACTGCAAGGGTAGCATTCTAGCATTCACAACCAGTCAATACCAACACGTTCCATGCACAGGGGGAAGTGGCAAACCCAATTTGAGTTGAATTGTTCTGTTGATGCCCTACCCAGATCTGGCTTTAAGTTATAAAGTAAATTAAGAAGGCAGTGTGGTCCTGTGGTTAAAGTTCAGGCATTATAACCAGAAGATCACCAGTTCAAATCCTGCCTCTGACTGACTCACTGTGTGACACTGAGTAAGTCACTTCACTTCCTTGTGCTCCATCCTGCAGATGAGATGTTAAATCAATGTCCTATTGTAAGTGACTCTTGATATAAATGCACAGTTTGCAGCCTACTTCTCTAAAGTGCTTTGTGATGGTGGTCCACCTATGGAAGGTGAGATATATATTAACAACACTGTATCCTTTGTTTTGATCATATTGAGTAAGTCAGCAGAAACAAAAGACAAAGAAAGGTTTCTGTAAATAGAAGACAAAATGAAATATTGTATCTGGGAAATCTTGGGCACAGTACAAGTACAGTAGGTGCCACGAATGAACATTATTTTTTTAATCCTGTTTTTTGGTAGGCTTTTTAAAATGTATTACATGATACCATTTCCATATCCCAATAAAATAACAATAGGTAGTTTAATAGGGTTAGTAAATGAGTGGCAGAACAGAACGTTCAATCTGTCAAAAAAGCTGAAACCATTCCATGAACAAAATAAAACCTGTAAAAGCATTAACCAAGCTGTCGATAAAATGCATTTCCTCCAAATCATAAATCCGCTGTGACAAAAACAACAGGCTATTCTGTTTTCAGCGCCTGAACCCATTTTGTCAGTATTGCACACTCTGTCAAAAGCCTGTTAAGCCATTCTGGGTGAAGAATGACATAGCGGTATAACCTATACAAATAAACAGCATCCACACCTGAGAGATGGATTAAACAGGTTTAAACGTCTCTGGGTGAATATTAATTTTATTACTGAGTTATTAGGTGGACGGAACCAGATTATTGGAAGTGTTGACATAACGGCAATAGTTATAATATTAATTACTGCATATCTCTACATTATGACCACTGTCTACCACTGTTACAAAAAGTTGACATTTTCTAACATGTACTTTGTATAATCCATGTGTGTGTGTCTGAAGTATTGGAATAAGCTTCATTTTCTATATAACATAACATGAAGAATAGTTAACTGAGTTTCCTGACAACCAAAAGCGATATTCTAATTTGGCAGAGGGATGTGTCCAAATCGTTCTGTATTAGTCTAGCAACTCTAAATTAATATGTTTCAAAGTTGTTGCAATTTTATATATCGGCCTACAGTATGATTAATATTAATTGTTGGAATAAAGTAGCATGACCCTTATTTCCTTGTTTAATCTGTTACTATTGAGTGATTATACAGAATACAACTATCATATTAATACAATCCAACACCATCAGTTTCAATTCGTTTTTTGCATTAAACTTCTTCCATGATAACACAGTTCAGGATGGCTATATATTCCCTAAGGGATTAAACATTCTTAGAGATTTTGCAGAAGGTAATTATAAACCAAGCTGTGATCAATACTGGGCAGTGCTAGGGTATAATAATACATGTTGCACAAGCCTTTATTTACCACTTTTAATTAACGCCTACGCGGGCTGATCAATAATAGCCACCAGCGAGTGGCAGAAGACCGCGCATTTTTCCATTCCGTTGAAATTGTCTGCTTCTTATTTAGAACGCATTCCCACGTCAGTCACCCTGTGTTTTCTCTTCTTTGTTCTTAGCAAAAAAAGAAATCTTATTCACACACTTCAAATGAAATCAAAACAATACATTACAAAACACTCACAAAGTGCTTTCCAAGAAACCTTGACAAAGCGGCAGCTTTCACAATTGATTGCAACAAACAGTTAAGAGTGTTCATCACTATTTCCAGTCCTCGTTCCATGTGAAGGCCAGTTCCTCGTGATGCAATCTGCACAATTTGTTCTTATTTTTAAGGCTGACGTGATGTCCCATGGATGCATGGTGTCACTCAGAGGAATTGCAGAAGAACGCTTTACAAGTCAATAGAAAAGGTTAACAACCAATCAATAAAATCCTATTTGCCTGAGAAGATAAGTCTCCTTGAAGGTGTGCTGAAGTGCCTACCAAGTGTCCCTCTGTAATTCACAAGGGAACGGCTCTCTTCACAGGTAGCTATCGCTTGTCACTGCATGGTAACGGCTGTCTGGCGGAATATTAACATCATTTTCCTTGCTTTCCCATTTCATCAAAGAGAGGTGACCTAATTTGAACAAACTCCGAGCTGAAGCTCATTAGTAGCAGCTCTGACAGAATGCATCATAAACAGTCTTTATTTAAACAGATGTCTACAAGCAACCTCCTGCACAATGAAGCGTGTTAACGCAAAGATAAGTTTATTGAAACGCAGAGCAATAATCAAAACGTACAGGAGAGCCAAAGTAAAAAAAACAAACAAAAAACAGCCAAGTGAATTCAAAGAAATACCAAAACTCCATCTATAAACTGCTGCTTGATTAACTGTGGTTATTATAACCTCAATAATAATAATAATAATAATAATAATAATAATAAAGTAATAATGTATTTTGTAGTTCTGTATAGTACAATATTCACCAGCACAGTCACATACAAAGGATCATAATAATCCCGTGAATGAATGCATGTATTGAAAGTGTATGGGATTTGAGCCAAATGCAATCTGAAATATCTATAGGAGGCTGGGAGAGCACGACAAAAGCTTGATGAGGATTGATACAAAATAAAGGCAACTATTGTGTTGACCTAGTGACAGACAGATGGACAGACAGACAGGCAGGCAGGCAGGCAGACAGACAGACGGATAGATAGACGGACAGACGGACAGACAGAGTATAAGGGACCCCATTTTTGAACGAGGACCCAAGAAATTATATATAACATTTACTAAACATGTTGCAGTAGAGGGGTCCTGTAGAGCTGACATTTTCAATATGAGACTATATATTTAAAAAACATACTGAAAGAAATAAACTGCTTTTGCTTTTTATTGCTGTAGATGGAGGTTTCAAAATGGATTGCATAACACCATTTAGACAACCCAGTAAGACCCAAACATTTTGCTGTTCTAATTACAGTAAACAGTCTTTTTCAGCTTGGTTATTTATTTATTTATTTATTTATTTATGTCTAGCTATTGTTTTTTCATAATTAACACTGTATTACTTTTTTTGTTATACACAATCTAATAACAATACATGTTTCAGTTCATCTGCCTGCATGTAGTCAGTACATATTAAAATATATCACAATGTTTCATAAATGTCACAGTCAACAGATACATATAATATGCTTCTGGGATGTATTAAATATGACGGAACAAGGGCAAAGTGATTGCAGTAAAAGGATACAATACCTTTGGGTAACTCATGTATAAATGCACATAAGTACAGTATATTTGTATAATTGAGTTCAAGTAAAGGAATATCTAAAAGACGTATGAAAAAGCTATGAACTGGTACGGTATTTACCTGAAGTAACCCTGAACAGCTCACTGAAGCTTGTCTAAATGTACCAGAAGAGATCTCTGTCTGAAGCCATGCAAAACTCGACAGAATCAGCAGTATGGAAAGCATATTGTTTCACGCTTAGCCACCATCATTGGTTTAAAGTTTCTCTTTGTAATGGTACTGGTTTGGGTAGAAAATGAAAAGGATTATGTACGATTAAACCAGCATATTTCTCTGCAAAGAGGCTCAATCAGCTGATCCGATAACTGCTGACAGCATAATTCAGCATCGTAATGCTGAATCTCAGATCCACCCATCCTCCAATTGTTTTTAATTAAGACAGAGGGGGAAATGACAGCTTAATTACGTTGAAATATGAGCCAGGGATAAAAACTGATGTTTCTAGTGTGACCCAGTACACCAGGGAACAGTTGTGCCCTGGATATGTTTTTTTTTTTTTTTTTTTTTTTTTAATTTTGCACCTGTTTTAGAAAATGAGTTGGGGACTGATGTGTTCTGGAAAGAGATTATAGCGATTCTTTTACCTGCAAAACGTTTCTAAAAATATAAACACTACAATAAATCATCCTTTCAACCTGGTCCTGGCTGGTGACAAAAAAAAATAATTGGTGAAGATGCATTCTTTATGCTTCTGTCCGAGAGGCATTAGGTTGAAGGATAGCACTGCAGTGGGAACAGAGTCTGTTTATTTCCCTTGCGGCTGGAGAGCTAGTGCTGGAGTGCTACTAGAGCTCCATCAATATACCATCATTCTGACCCAGAGCGGCTGAGACAGCTACAACAGCTCTGGCTTTACACTAAAGCCCAGTGAATACAAGGAGGCTTCAGTCTCTCGCATACCTGGGCAAATGCTTGTGTTGACCGAACGTGCTTTTCAATACAGTCTTCACTGATTTTAAGTGCAGCTCTAACGGGGTAGAGACTGGACGCAGACCCCACTCCAGCATCTTAACCCTAACTGCCCACTGGTGTGCTACATACAGTAGCGTATTGTAGCATTTTATTTTTATTCTGCCTCAAAAGCTAACATTTTCATATGCAATCATTGAAACAAATGTTGCCAGACAGAATCCATCCCAGCAGTGCATCACACCACACTGCCCGTCACGCTCCCCATCGTTTGTGTCTCCACGCCTGTGAATGTGTTTGGTTATGACTGCAGCTGTCTGTGTTGCCTTGCAGCAGGATTTACCCATGGATAAACAGATACATAAAGAAGCAGACCTGTTGTACAGAGTTACAGCTGGCCCATGCCAATAAAATTGAGGAAGATGCCTTAAGACTTTTCATCACAAGCAATCATGGACCCACCAGAGTGCATCTTCTGAATACCCCAGGCAATGGGAAGACCACTTTACAATTTTACTGACAGCTGTTATGTCTGAGATCTATACAATAATATCCCAGAAACACAGTCGATGTGCTTTCCTGTGCGCATTTGCCTGGTATGTAATTTAATCTGATGATTGCAGAGCAGTGAGAAAATGCAATGTAGTGAAACATTACAGGAATCTCATTTCCATTCAGTACCCACTCGAGTCATCCGTTTGGCTTTAAAGACTGACACATTTTGATTTGTCTGCCTGCACCTCAGTTATTTAAAATGTTCGTTGTCAGCATGGTATATCTTCAACGTGCATTCAAATACATTGCACACGGACTCCAGCCAGACTTGCTTCCTGGTTCCCTCAACGACAATGTGTCAATCACGCTGTGTTACAGCAAATACAGCATCTAAAAGCAGCTAACTGAGTGCAGAAGCATGAGTGCAGTGATCGTGATATTCCAGTTGGTGCAAGGTGCAAACTGGTTGGGATGTTAAAACTTGTAACACTTTACATTAAGTGTTTGTAATTACTGTGTATTTACATAGTAGTTAGCAAATTAGTGCATTGTTACATTGTAATTAATGTGTAAATCTTTGTGCACGATATATTACATACGTACACAATGGTATCAGAAAAGGATTAGGGTTATAGCGTGCAAAAAGATTTACACATTAAGTACATTGTAATGACAGTGTAATTAACTGAGTAACTACTTTGTAAAAAACAGTAATTCGGGACACTTAATAGAAAGTGTTACCTTTGTTTTTTTCTATTGTGTAGTTTCACTTTTTCTTTACACTTGTGCAGGGTAAGGGTTTGTGAATTTCCGATTTTGATATATAAACGTGGTATTTTTTTGTTTTTTTTGAGGGGGGGTTGGAATCTTCCAGGAGACGTCTCTCCAGTGGTCGCTTAAAAAGGTAGCAGTAAACTTTCAGAACCAATTTCAAATCTTCCCTAGCTGTGCATCAAGGGCCAAACAGTTGCTGTAAGTTTTACTGGTGCTGTGTAGGTGATATATCCTCTGGCATTTAAAAATGAAAAACATATTTCAGACAGTTCATTGTAATTCACACTAACAGTTTCCACACATCATATTATATGCTGCATCAACTGAACAGGACGTTGGATAGGGAAGCATTATTATTATTATTATTATTATTATTATTATTATTATTATTATTATTATTATTATTTTAATAATTCTGTCTGGCAGAAATATCTGCATTCTTTAGCTTTTTTTTTTTTTTAGACGATTATGCTTTCTCATTCTTTTTTGATATACTATTGAGTTTCTATGGGAGGCAAAGCAGAGGTTTCTGTCAATTATTTATTAGTTTTTAATATGTTTTAGTAGAAAAAAAGGATATCTGTGCCTTCAGGGCCTCACCAATCACAGAACTTAATCAACATTCTTTAATCAACATTCGCACAGCTGCACAATGCAATTTCATTGTAACATTCCCCTAACAGCTCAGGCAATGACTGTACTGTATGACGCTGCATCTGAGAACTATTGGCACATTTTTCTTCAATGCGCCACTGCAGTGATGGTTCATTTTCTGGAGAAACTTTGATAAATCAGCAAACTTCTAAAGGATGTTTTTTTTTTTTTTTTTTTTTTTTAATTCACATCAGTCAGAACTAGAACATATTTTAGGGGATCAATGAGAGAAAGCAAGAGCTGCACGAACAAACCATGAATCGACGGCTTTCTGCTCAATAAAACTACACCCAAATACGAAACAACAGAAGTGATACTGCAGGGGAGGTGCAGGCAGAGTTTGGCTAGACTGCAGTTAATGTTGAACGTAATTGTTGTTTGTTTTACAGTTCAATAACACCGTGCAGTGTTATGGTACGGTTGAACAGAACGCTCATTACACTTTTCTTCCATGTGTATGGTATAGTATATAGTAAAATATATAGTATAATATAATTATCAGTTTAAACATGATAATAAATATATCTGGGTAAGGATTATGGAGCAGCTAATCAATGTACAAGTACTCTGTTGTTGTTAAAACACAGTGTTGCGGGGCAGCTATGGCCTGGAGCAGTGAACCTCTATACCAGGGTCTTCCATGTCTGCTGGAGGCTTTCTAAAACATCCATCTGTTTTTTTTCACAAAAAGTGCTACAATAGCCTTCACTTTAGAGTGTATTGCTGTTATCCTTTAAGATAAGATTGGGAATTTGGAAGACAATGCCATTTGCAGTGTTTGTACCCTTAAAATAGATTTTGTGTTTTGTGTATGAAAGGGTTTTAACCTTTGCAGGGCATCTACCAGTCGCTGCATCTGGAATCTGTTTGGCTATGAGGATTATAATACTGTAATCCCACTTATTTCATCCTGCAATGTCTGTTGGCTGTTTAATTTGTTGCCTGTGCTCAGCTGCCAGTGTTGGCCCAGAAGGACCCACACTTTATGACGTTCTGTCAATGACAACAACTACGACCTTCAACTCAAGTTTTTTTTTTTTTCTGTTGACAGGACCATCCTCTGCATTCGAGCCGAGCATTGTTACCACTGAGGCACTCCAGATGCAGGGTTGGGGATGAGTTGAGTGATTCTGCAGCTTCTCGATATCCTACATCCTCACATCAGCTGCTGATCTCTGTAATCTCACAAGTGAATGCCCAGCATGTCGCGGGGTAACATTTGTCTTCTGGTAATGATCGCACTAACACGGGTGCCGTTATTCAAAACCCCAGTTGACTAACGAAAACAAAGATGGATTTGATACACATAGCAGCAGGAGCAACAGCACTGCTCCTCACATTATCACATTACCTCCAGTCCCAGCGTTATTCAGCTCCGCTCATTATTCAACAAGAAATATAAAACAATAAAACCCATTATCACTGAGGCCCTGAATATAATGCTGTTTCCTAACAGTGAGCTGCAGCGTCAACATCTCAGAATATTGATAGAAAGGCTGTTCACAGCACAATGAAGCTGGCGGCACCCACGTCCAATGTGTCAGGGCTGATCCTGAAGCTCATTATTCTTCTGTGCCGGAGCCCTGCCATCCGTCTGCAACAGTTCACTGGAGCCCGTTCCCTGGAGGGGGGAGGGAGGCTGTGTATTCTTAAACCTCTCTCCCAGATTTCAGCTTCACCTTCGTTAGAATTCCAGGAGCAGCCAGCAACTGGAAGACTTTCAAATGGGTCAGGAATGTAGGCAGAAAGTAGGAGCTCAAGTATAAGTCAGTGTCAGCTGGTCTCTCCAGACTGGGTTAAAAGCAAACAAGCGAGGGCAGAGGAAAGTTTGCAAAGCCGTCGATGTTTGAGGGGGAGGTACAGTAGTATAATTCTTCTAAGCTGCCTGTTTATGTGTAAATAAGTAAGAGGAACTGTTATCTGATAAAAAGCATGTATTTTTGAGAACTCTTGTGGGTTTTTTTTCTTTTTAAAGATAATTTCAAACATTGAAGAGCTGTCATCACCCCAAAACTGATCAAAACTATGGACCTTTTCACTTTAAGGACTGTTTTAAGGAATTGTATGAAGGAAACTCATGGCTGAAAGTGGAAGCTCTTTTCAAATCAACACTAAAATGTCTTTGTATGAGAACATTATGCGAATGACAAGCAACTGGATTCAATTCCCTGACTCAACCCAGTCTAATTGCCCTTGTCATAGCTCTGGCAGCTGTTTAACGCATAACACATCCGCTGTGATCAGCTTGATAGCGTTGTATTTCATTCGGACAGCTCGCAAACCAAGAGAATCGAGGACAATCGAGGACTGCTTGGTGTGGTTGCTGCATTCCACTATATACCAGTGTATGTGGCCTATGTAGGAATGTGATGCCATAAAATGTGTGGTGATGCCATCTGAAATACTAATGACACACTGAACCCACATTGTACTGGCATGCCGTTCATTTGAGCTCATTTCACTATGTACAAAATGGAAAACTTAAATGGCTGCTAGGACCCAATGCAAGAGCTGTATTAAAGGAACAGCAGTATCATTTGAATTGATTACACCCCTTGGTCTTGGTTAGTAAGGTTTTAAAAGGTGACCCATCTAAAAAACACATGCAAACACAAAGGGATGGATTGGGCAACTCATGCATGCCTTGGTCGAAATGCAACTCTGACAAGGCTATAATTTATTGACGCACCAGCCTGCACCTTTCCCAAGCAAATTGAAAGTGACTGCTGGACAAGCAAGGCCAGCCTGCTGTTTATTAAGAAGCCTTCTCTGTCAGAATGGAGTCCTATTTAAAAAAGCCCTGCGCTGGTTGATTAAAGAATATTCTTTTACTGCACCTCGTTTACAGCAGAGGGGAAAATGCACTTTACCTTACAGGGCTGCTTGCATGTCAGTGATTGCAGTGCACGGCTGATAGCTTGCCAGTGCTTTAAGATTACATGAAAAGGCCATTATGTTCGCGGTCCCTCTTTGGTTGATCTCCTCTCGCCCTTCCTGCATCCTCTGATTATCCCTAGATTTCCCTTTTCTTCATTCAAAAACAGCCCTAGAGAGAGTTAATAAATAAGAAGAGCACCGTCCAATAAAACATACTTTCATATGCACTGCAGTGTAGGAGAGTAGTTATTTCTCTTCTGAATATTTGAAGATATCGAGTGCTTCAGTGGCTTTGCCTTGTAAGTGGCATGTCAACCAGATAAAGGGCTGAATCAATGAAGTGCTGCAGCTCTTTAACCAGGCAGGGTTATTATTGAATCAAATGGCTAGGGTAACTGGAGTAACGGTGAAGGGTAATGCTAATTCTAAAATGTAGGATTCTGCTTTGATTTTGTCTTCCAAATTAAATGTAGGCCTACGTTCTTCTCTCAGTTAACTGATGGTGTTTCAGTAAGTATGAGCTAAGTGTGATTAGCTTTTTATTTTAGTACCTGAGCTTTACCAGCAGAAATCTACTCAATGGCTATGATATGTGTTTAATTTCACAGCTTCCTATTAATAGAAGTGAGTTCCGCTGTAGCAATGTCTTCTAAGTGTTGCAAAAAAAAAAAAAAAAAACCCTGCACTGAGCTTGAATTGAGGCAGTATGTGATGTGAAACATTTCGCACCCCGGTGTTAAAATATTGACAGTTTAATAGCAGTGCTCACTGGTTTGGGCTGAAAATAGCTGTGTTTCCACAGTGTCAGAGTGTAAAAGCATGGTGTTTTGTTTGAGGGTAACAATGTAACTGTCAGCGGTTTAATCTTTAAGGCTGTGTTTTGGGGGAAGCAGAGCGTAGGGCAATTATTATTTTCTTCTGAAAGAGTTTACTTCTTACCCTATTTCATTTCCTCAGCAGCTGGTTTATTATTTGGTGTGTTTTGTATTTGCTGGCATGTGTGAGCGTGTTTGTGTGCGTGTGTGAGCTTGTTTGTATGTGTGTGAGCGTGTTTGTGTGCGTATGTGAATGTGTTTGTGTGCATGTGTGAATGTGTTTGTGTGTATGTGTGAGGGTGTTTGTGTGCATGTGTGAGCGTGTTTGTGTGTTTGTGTGCGAGTGTGTGTGTGTTTGTATGTGAGCTTGTTTGTGTGCCTGTGTGAGGGTGTTTCTATGTGTGTGAGCGTGTTTATGTGTGAGTGTGTTTGTGTGCATTTTTGTGTGAGCGTGTTTGTGTGAGTGTGAGGGTGTTTGTGTGAGTGTGTGCGCGTGTTTGTGTGCGTGTCTGAGTGTGTTTGTGTGCGTGTGTGTGAGCGTTTTCTGTGTGTTTGTGTGTGAGCGTGTTTGTGTGCGTGTGTGAGCGTGTTTGTGTGCATGTGTGAGTTTGTTTGTGTGCGTGTGTGACAGTGTTTGTGCGTTTGTGTGTGCAAATGGTTGTGTCCTGGTTCAGCAGGTCACCAATTCTTCCAGTGAGAAATGTCCCGCAAACAATCATGGCTTCAGGAGCCTCTAAACACAAACTGACGTCGGTACTTAAATTACCTTCAGCATCTACAGATCATGTCACTTTCCAGTTCTCAAATGCCACATTTCTAATGTACCCATGTGTTATTCCACCCCCTTCTTCACATGGGTTAAAGAGGACGGCCTGCGGACCAGTTAATTAGTTCTCCACATGAGCCTGTTTCCCCCATAAAATCGTTATATTCCCACGGAGAAAGGGATGTGTAGAGAAAGCGATGTGTAAAGGGTCTAATGGCATTTAAATTGAATGAGAACCCCTAGGTTGAAGAACATTGCCAGTCCTTAAGGTTAAAAGCTTAAATGATCAGAAACTCCCACGTGGGGTTTGCAGTGAGGTTCATGACCTGCACTAAAAGTCTTCATATTGATTCCGTGCAGCAGTTTAATACAATGATAACCTGCTCTAGGCTGTCAGAGCTCTTTACTCTAAGCTGTCATTTTTCATCACAATGGAAAAACGCATCCAGCAAATATACCAAACCGGACATTTCATATAGAGGTTCATGAGCAGTACTCTGTTAAAAAATAAAGTGTGTTAGTGACAATTTGGAGCAAAAAGCTTTTAAAATATGCTGGCAAATCTTTTAAAATGTAAGAAATTCTTATAAAACACTAGAAAATATCGACTTAATTTGTTAATCCAACAGTGATTCAAAATGCAATGTTAACCAAAAAAATCATATCTGAAACGGTCCTACATTCTTTCATGGTTTTCATGGTGAACACTGTCCTTGTCACTGTTACTTGTATCCCCCCTATTCATACTGTGTTACTGGTGCTGTTTTTGCAGTCCATGGCTTCTTCTCAACACTGTTCAATAACTCTTGGAACCATGGAACATTGACCACAGATTCTGGAATCTCAAGGACACCTGGGTTCTAATGTGTTCTATTATTACTATTCTGCTCTCTTAAGAATTTGAATTTGAATTGAATTTGAATTATAGGAGCACGCAGGCCATTGTTACAGAGCTTTGCAAGCACTTACAAAGCATTAAACTTACACATGATGAATAGTCTGTGATATCTAACTGCTAATAAGCAGTGAGTCATAAACTGGCTCAATTTTTCTTCATTTTCATTGTTGCCATGGCACAGTGAGAGACACTAAATCCTACTCCAGGCTAATTACACTCTCTTGGTTTACACATAATAATATATGTGCCGTTCTTCCTGTTACACTTGCTGTGTGGTTAATCCAACCATTTCTTTTATTTGACAATGCAAGTTTCTATTTTAAACAACAGGAATCATGTTAAACTAAACTATTATTATTATTATTATAATAATAATAATAATAAATAATAATAATAATAAATAATAATAATAATAATAATAATAATAATAATTATACTAGAGTTTAGGCGGACTCACTGCAATAAAGGGACATCACGGGACCAAAAAAAAAAAAAAAACCCAAAACAAAGAGCCCTTAATACGATGCATTTTATTGGCAAAGGTTGGATCATGGGACCTTCATGGGACCATGTAAAGGGTTAATCTCCTCATTGTAAAAAAGATGAAAGAGTTGTTAATTACTCAAGTGGCCCGGGTGGGACTCTGTTAATTGCATGATTGTCGAGACTGGGTGTACAGAGCTGTAACCAGCCATTTAGAATCCCGAGACACCTTTTTATAGAATTAAAATATTTTAGTTTTGCTCCTGTGTTTCCTCAACACCTTTCCAATAAACATACGCAAGACAAGTGCTTAACTACAACACCTGAGGACCTCTTCTTACCCACAACCCTCCTGTCTATCCTGACAACTTCACAGTGCCCTTACTTAATTGCTTTCTTTCCATCAGCACCTGTGAGCCTGCCCAGCTAACAATGCAATAATACACACCAAATGAATAATATTGTAACTGGTCCATGAGGTAAAGGATTGAACTCTTTGATACTGACCTCTGCTCTAACTAGCCCTCGTCTTAATCCTGTGCTTCAGTAGGGCACTGTCTTTGATTTCATTGCTTAAGAAAGACATGTGAGTAGACCCACCAGGGCAGGCTGTTCAAACAAAAGTGAAACAGGGTTTCTTCTGTTGCCACAGGGCAAACCTGTAAGTGTGTGTGTGTGTGTGTGTGTGTGTGTGTGTATGTGTGTGTGTGAGAGTTACCAATTCACTTTCTTCACAGCTTTCTCACCTGACAAACACCAATGACATCAATGGTTTCTGTTCTTTTGTAAACCTCTGAGGTTGATAAGAAACTGTGACGATTGCCCTAGTTTTTTTTTTTTTTTTTTCAAGGAGTTGCACAAACTACAAAGAAATCTGCTTGAGGGGTCTATTGTTTCTTGCTTCTTTATCTGTGTGTATTTTTTCTTCATTATGAAATTGCAGAAAATGTAGTTCAAAACACCTAGACCTCATTTGAAAACTTGCATGGTGTTAGAAAGAGCATTGATTTGTTTTGCACAGGGAACATCTTCTATTTGAGACTACAGATGGTCACACATGTAAAGAGAGGTTGCAATTATGACACCCTTACATTCATTAAAACATGCAATAATGAAACTTCCTAACTATTTTCAAATCAGCAATGCCGCCTGGTCATTGCGTTGTCCTACAAAGCCTTGGTGGGTTTTGTGCTAATTAAATCTGGTTACTGACAGACTGTTATTTGTTTGAATGTGCCATCCGCCAACTGAGATGAGATGATTCATGTTTGTGTGAAATTTCATTATTTTCACAATCGATAAACACTCAGCTGCATTGCCTGCTCCTTCTGGCTGACTGAAGAGCAGAAATGACCTGGAAGTTAATTAATTACCATCATTTTGTTGAAGATAATGAACTTCATTACCGTGCTGTGCATTGTGAACACAGACAAATAAAGTGTACTGCATGTCATCTCCCTGTATTTCACTTCAGCCTAGTTAGCTTTGATTACATTGGAGTGCAGGACAATGTTACTGCTGACATCTTTACAGAATATAACAGGCACAACAATGTTTAAACAGTTACACTGTAAAAAGCTTTTCCCTGATGGATGGCTATTACAAACAGTACATTTAGATACCTGCTGGTAAAAGCATCAGGGAAAGCATTAAAAAAGCCATAAACATTTCTAAAATTGCTTGCAAGTACTAACAGAAAAGGCAATTCAAAACGTTTGTTTTTGTAATTTAGACAATGTACACCAACGTCACCACATACTACTAAATGCATTCCTCCTTGTTTTTTCCAGCATGTTGGATAGTTTCTAGCTCTCAGATTTCCAATACCATATTCAAAATGCCTCTGTTTTAACACCCCTGAACGGGCAGCTGCCGTTATTCAGGAATTACTGCTGCAGGAATTGCTGCTGCTACTCACATCTTTGGGTACTTTCACACTTGGTTTGTTTTGGCTGTTTTTTTTTTTTCTAACTGAGTGTGGTTTGCTTCATTTTGGAAACATATGTGAATGCTCCAAAAGAACTCAGTCCCTTTCAGAGTTTGTTTTAATCAAACCGAACTGAGTCATTCTCAAGAGGTGATCTCAGTCCGTTTGGGCAAGACTGAGTTTGTTTTGTTGCAGTACAATGTGAAGCACACTCAGTTCAGAAAAACGTTGAAGTGAACCAGAAAAAGAACTGAGGCCCTTTGAAATGAACCCAATTCTTTTGTGAAAACAAAAGGAGCTGAGTTATATTCCTCCAGAGTTTGTTTCCAAATGAACTCAGTTCGGTTGGTTTAGAAACTAAACATGTGTGAAAAGGCCCTTTATTATTCTGCAGTTATCAAATATGGACAGACAGTGTTACTAGGAGTCTTTTTTTGTTCTTAGTGTCGCCTAACTGATAACACCAGTGATGAAAACATCCAAAATCCCATTTGCAATTAGCCGGTAACCAACAGAAATCGATTGGAAGGGGACCACTGGGAATTAAAACAGAGCTTTAGCTACACTATTTACAGAAAATGCACTTTCAATGCCCTCTATCAGACATATTTACAAGCTTTCCACAATATATCTGTTGTAGGACACCATCATTTAAAGCACACTGAGGCAGATTTTAATATGCAGAAATGCAAATGCTGTTCTCCGAGAACCAGGGGAACCTGAACAATACTGACTCTTACAGAGTAACAGAATGCCAGGGCTTGGGCCTCATGAAGGTGGTGTTATCAATACCAGGTGGTATCAGAGGTTTAAATAATAGGGCACTGTGATAGAGCGATGGGCTCAACAAGGTAAAGGACACATAAAAGAATTATGTATGAGATTTGTGTATAACAGAGTGTAGGCTCAAGTGTGGGTTTGCTTATGTAGTTGACCATTATGATGTCACTGATGGGGCGCAGTTGAAGAGAACGGTACCTTGGGTGTGATTTATTTTCAGGCAGTTGACTTCAATCTGTTAGCATCTGTATAGATTTTGGAATCATTGCTAAGTGTTATTGAACATGTGCCTTTAACACAGCCTCAGGCTTTTAGCTATCAGAGACTTTTGTCTGTATTGGGAATGTCAACACAAATCCTCTTATCATGGGGAGGTCAGACATGTGGAATTAGAGTCCTGTCATTGTATGAAGGGTCCTAAAGACAATAGGCAGTGATGCGTTTTAGAGAGGAACAGGCAGTGGTCAGACACAGGTTTCTATTGCAATTGCTCGCTCGCTAGCTCCCTCGCTGGCTGATGGGATCTGACATATTAATGAGCTTCAGAGATTACTAGTCTTGGCTGGAGATCATAGAAGTGCTTTCTATAAAAATCGTAGAAAAGCACCAGTCCCATTATATTCAGCCAGGTCTGGCAGGTAATCTCAGGGTTCAAGTTCTAGGCCTGTAATTGTGATAGAAAATCACAGAGAGGCAGCAGGGGGGGAATAAAGAATCTTTAAGGAGGGAACGGATTCAAGCAGAGTGCACAGGTCATTTCAAAGCAAACTGGATTTACTGTAATAGTGCCAATGGAGAAAAACATTAACATAGCTAGTTAGGTCCAAAAAAACATTTTGCCGGGAGCTAAGAAAATAACAAGTTTGTTCTAGCGCTTTAAAGCGAGGAAATCCTCCCTGAACTTGTATCGTTTTGGGGGACACATGTCTCAGGAAGTCATTATTAATGAGAGCAGATTTCAAGTCTAAAAGCAGCTCTTCCAGAATGTTCACAATGCTACCCATTGCGCTGCCGACCCTTTTCCCTGCTGGCCCATGAGTAGCACAGGTACGGAGGGACCATCTGTGGAGCTGCTCAACATCTGGGCCAGCCTGCTGCTGACTGGAGAAACCATTGGAATGAGGCCATGTGGATGAGTGGAGAGACTATAGAAAGAGCGTAGGCTGGTGCAGGAGTGTGTCCCGGCAGTGTGTCTCTGTCAGGATAATGGAAGACCCACACAGGGATAAGTCATAGATGAACATGAGTTCTGATGAACTGTCATGCGCGCGCTAGCAATGCGGAGCTAGCTATGCGGAGCTAGCTATGAGTCTGTGACTCAGCCGGTTTGTATTTTGCTGATGATCCTCATTAGCGTTGCCATGGGATTTTTTTAAATAAACAACATAAGGAGCATCTAATTATATAAAGGAAGCTTAAAGTACCAAGGTGTGGGTACAATATACGTGATAAAGAAAGACCTGGCAGTGGAACTAAAGTTCAGGGCTTGGGAGTCACAGCTTTGGTCTATATGGGATTCTCTTTTCAAACCCAGAATGCACATTATTATTTTGAAGTCAGTTAGAAATTTTTGTTGCCTAATGTGGGCCCTGTGATAGCAAGTTCTGTGTCTTGGCTCACCAGTTGCTTCAGTATTGCAAGTATGTTGGTAATACTGAATGTCTATGAAAGAATACAAATGAAAGTCCAGCTGACGCATGTTTTGTCTCATGACTTCATCATGCTGTGCCAAAGCTTTTTGCTGCTTTGCAATTGAAAGAAAGAAAACCATTTTTACTACTGTGCTTTTTTGTAAAAGTGATGATAAAGAAAATGCAGTTAAAATGATCTAAACTTGCCTTACGAAGCATAGCAAGATACAGATATACAGTGTATGTAGTTTACAAACTGCTGTGGGCTTGCTTTCATATTCACAGCACAGTGTTATGTGCTGTATGGCCAGCTCACATTGGTGGAAGGGAAGGGAATGCTTTTGGTTTGAGAAATCCTTCATGCTTGAGCAATTGGACTTTTTTTTTCCGGATTCACAAGGATTTTAATGTTTAAGCTACTGAGCCTTGGACAGTACAGGTAAACAGGGCAAGCGGCACTGATGCATCACTAAACAGGAAAACACATCAATGTCAATTAAAATAACAGGTCTGTTTGAGCAACAACCATTACCAGCGTAGCACCATATGCAGGGCTGTGAATCAGGACCTCAAACCTTGAGGGATGTGAAAGACGTTCAGGCATCAGGGAACTCCTCCACAATGCGTGATAAAAATACAATGAGATTTGGAATTGATTTTATCAGCCTCTGACTCGTTATTAAACCAAGCTTAAATATTAAGCTTCTGTTATGTTTCTGATGCAGGTTATTTCCCTAAAATAATAGCCCCTGCTAATTAATATCAGGCTTCTGACAATAACGTGCACTGTGAACATTAGTCATTCCCTTTGGGACTTCTAGGATATTAATATTGTGGAAAGCTCATTAATTGTTCCTTTTATTCTCCGTCATATAAAAGCCTTGTTGTTAAGCGTCTCTATATTAAAAAGAAAAAATAAATGTGTGAAAGAATATTAGATTTACCAAACTTATTAATAAGTGGAAATGTGAGTCATAGTTTGAAGTGCTAAAAAATAATACAAAATCAGAGGCTTTAATAAAACACGAAACATCTCCCATACACTGCTGTCCTGAATACATAGAGACAGCGGCGAGGATAACATGGTAAAAGTGTAGCAAAGCACGCCATTGTAAATGATAGTAAAGGCTCAGTATGACCAAGGGAAAACTGTTAAATTACAGCCCAGCTCTAATAAGGGTCACAGTTAGAGTGAGATTTCCCCACTGCAATTTGGTGTAGATTCTTATCTTGGTTACCTAAATACATTGAATTGTACACAAAAAGAATCATGGAAAAGCAGGGTACAGCACAGTAAAGACACAGGGAAAAGCGAAGGGAACTGCTGAGCTACTGAACGAGTTTCACAATGAACGGAATCTACCACTTCATTGGAACAGAGGTTATGGGTAATGCAGGCTAAACAGTGTGCTGTGAAATTATCAGAAAAACAGAAAGAAAGAGAAAGAAAGGAAATGCCAAAAAAGAAAATAGCAAAAGCCAAAAACCTTTGAGAATAAATGAACGAGATGACTCTTGATACTGGAGGGCAGGAAAGGTCTGTCTTTTCACCCCAACTAATTATAGTGCTGCTATGAAAGATAGAAGGGAGCATTTATAGAAAATGAGACATAATGATAGTTTTATTCCTAATTGGCCTGTCTTAGGTTTTATATAGAATTTAATAAAACCACAAAGGTCAGAGAGATATATAAGAAGCACGGATCAATGTATGCGTTTGGCAGCAAGCGAGGGTCTAATAAATTCTCAGGCAGTATTTTAGTTTTTGTGGATTTACTAGACCAGCAGAAGCTTCTCTGCAGACCTCTTAAAATAACTACCCCAAACTCTCTCCAGTGTTGTATAGCAGTACTTCCCTGCTCTAAAACAAATAGCATCTTTACTTTCAACATATTCCTCTCTGCCAATCAAAAAGCAACTGCTTTATAGATACAATCTTCCTCTATATACAAAGTCATTATATTTCTCTCAATATTAATTCATTGCATTGAAAGCAGACAGCTCTTAAATTCAGGTGCTCACACTACCCATACAGTATATGTCAGACCTCTGGTACCATATCTATTATGTACAGTTCTAAAGTATTTACCAGGCAAAGCATTAGTGCCAGTCGACTTGTATAATGTTATGCCCCACCCCCCCCCTCCCCCCCCCCCCCCCCCCACCCCCCCCCCCCCCCCCCCCCCCGTCTAGAGTAATCATTAAAAAGTTGCTGTCTTTAGTCCTGTGTTTCTGAACCACTTCAATGGTATTAAGTCACAATCTCCTAGGAGACTATTTGGAAATTTCACAAGGTATCCTTTGATCACATTCCAAAGTCAAACAACATTAAGCCTTAAAAGTAAGAGTTATATAACAAGTGTATGAACGCTATTCTTCCCTTACCAGCAGGCATGGTTCAATTAGATTCAGCTTTCAGAGTGCTCAGTGTTTGGAGCTAACAAAATAATTTCATCAGTCTTACAGTACCTGCTGTGCACTTTCATTCCCTGTATTGATTGTGCAGATATGTAGTACAAAACTAGGTTCAAGTCATGACTGCCGGCCCTATGCCCAGATATCGACTAAGTCTATTGTCCCCAGCCCTTCTTCTCCTCCTTTCCTGTCGATCCAGCTGCTTTCTCTGTTCACCCTGCTTTGCTTCCGAAGACACTGCTGAGGGGAATCCAGCAGTAACAGACTTTCTGTAAGGCATGGAAAGTGAGACCTTTCTTTAACCCAGGACCAGATATCATGATTTCAAGTTATAATGCATCTTTACAATGTGTGTTTCTGTCAAAGCAGCGCAATGGAGACTTCTGTAGCAAATTGAAATGCATTCCATCTCAGGACTGCCACCACTGAGGTACAAAAAAACAGAACATCCTAACAGAAGAGGGCTTGTTAACCCTCTTTAGAAATCATATATTCATCCAAACGATAATATCCATAAGATTAAAAACCGGGATCTTTCAATGTCCCAGGAAGGCCTAATGAAATACCAGGACACCTTCCTCAAACTGGGATGATCCAGGGAAAACAGGGACAGGCTGGCAACCCTAGTTTATTCCACACCCAACCCTTACAGAAGTCTACCTTGGTAAATATTCATGGTGCTTTCCCCATGTTTAGACTTGGTTTCACCAAGATTCACGTTTTTTGTGGTTTACCGTAATCGACTCTTCTGTAACACAGATTACTGCTCCAAAAAAAAAAAAAAAGTATAAGTTTGTGTTACCCTGGAGAATTAAGAGGGGTTTTTTTTGTTTGTTTGTTTGTTTGTTTTTAATAGACTGAGAATGTCTTCAGCACAGCATTACTCATTTTAACAACACATCACAATTAAAAAAAAAAAAAAAAAAGCCTATTACAAGCGTCTCCCTGAAAGCCGGTCTCGTTCCTGTGCCCATGCTGGATCGTGTAATATGTGAGCTTGCTTTCCTGACTGTCGTTGGCAGTTTGCAGATACACAGGTGCTGTGTTGGTTATATTATTACAGAGCTGATGCAAACTCCTGCAGAGCAACTGTGACAGTTTTGGATGTTGCTGGAGTAACCCCTTCCACCCGCACGCAGACAGGCACACAAGCTGACCTTAGGCTCGACACCTTTCTGATATCGCCTGCCTCGAACACCAGCAACGCAATTAAAAAGGTGTTTATGGTGTCTCATGGGAAAGAGTCCTCCACCAGTCTAAATAAATCATTTATTTTCCTCTCCTCATCCCTTATACCAAAACTAAATTTAAGCAATTATTTTACCCATTTTCCTAAATAGTACACTATTTTGCATAAAAATATTTTTTTTTTTATATCATAGATAATATAAATGGCCATATCATATTGCTTTACAGTATTATTTTGTACAATATGTTTTAGAGATAATTGAACAATATGTTAAGCCAGAGGGAAGATAACCCCAGCCTGTTGGCTATCTAGTATATAATTCCATATATCATTCATATTTTTCCCCCTCAAGGTATAGCCAAAATTCCAGTTTTGAGAGTAGCAAAGAATGTTCCTTAAATATTATTATGGAAACTTGAACACTTGGGAAGTATTTGGAGCAACGACAAGACTATAGTGTGTGGCTGCTTGCAGTGAGTGCTTGGTAAGTTTCCCTGCAAAGATTTCTACAGCTTCAAAGGGGGATATATAAGACTGCTTCTAATAGAGACATTGCATGCCACTATGGTGTGAAATGTGAAGAGCAACAGTCTGTTTCTGGGGAAGTGATAAGTACTCATTATTACTATTCTCTGGGAAATTATTTCCAGAACAACCTTAGAGTGTGGACAGTTTGAAGGAAACTGCGACTCAATTACCTGCTGTCTTCTCTTGACAGGCTATTAGCTCATGCTTTGTATTCCTGCCCAAGTCATTGGTATGCTGGCCTTGCCATTGGTAGAAACAGTAAGGAAAGGACATTTGGAACGGTGATGAAATGCATGTAGCTGAGCCCCAAACATCACATCAAGGGGGAAAAAAAGTGTTTGATACCACTCATTCATCATCAAGGTTAAGAATCAATGCTTGAGCAGAATTTTAGAATAGCCTTCTTTCAGAATAGCCCTTTTTCATTTTTAAAAAGCTCTGAAAGCCCATGTCACTGTTCCCCATTGACACGGTAGCTTGAGTTCAAAAGCTCATTAGAAGAGGTTCAGCAGAAACAAAAGACACAGGGTGACTTTTTCGCTTGTGAAGTAATATTGATTTCAGTTTGTCATCCTCTGTGCTCCCGCGTCACCCCAGCGTTTCAGCCCGAGCAGTGCTGATTTATGAAGCTGCACCGCGCCCCGACTGGCCGCCTGTTAATTCAATAGCACTCTTTGTACATCTCATCCATTGCTGTCTTGAGAAATCACTTCATTGGCACGTTGCTGGCACTTGAATCCTGTGAGCTCTGTTGTTTCTGATTAGATTTGATCTTTGCAGAGAGTTTAGGGTTAGGTATTTACTTAATGGCCAATGGATGAATCATTTATCAAACAAACCATATCACTGAATCTCTGTGTACACATTATATTATTGATATTATTTATCATTTCATTAGATTTACATAATATAACTTTTTCTCCTTGCTAACCAGCTTACTCGAGCCTTGTGCAAACAGAACTGAAATAATGTGCCCTATATGTGGGTGCCAACTTCATAAAGCACAAGAGATTCATTAGTGTTTAAAGATTCATTAGCATGCCAGCTTTTCGTGCATCTTTCACACTTTGAAATCCTCTTGCTTCATGCAGCTGGTTTTCTTTAATTATAAATATGCACTTTCTTGTACTGTCTTTTAAGCACACTTACTGCAAAGTCAATTCAAGTAACTTTCCTTTGTGGGTCCTGTAATGAAATTCCCTCCAGCCGTAACCATGCTCTGTGCTACATGCTTTCCAATGAATTAATGCAAGCTTCTACCCTTTCTGTTTAGCTGCAGTTCTGCATTAGTGCAATAGAGATTGACAGGAAAGAATCCAGCTATGAAAACGGCCAGACAGTGATAGACATAGAAACTCAAAATGTGTGCCAATTCATAATGAGTTCCAGTGGAACACCACAGGAATAGCGACTAATGCATCGCAGTTTAGAGGAATCTGCAGCCATTATATTAAAGTGCAAACTGAAAAAAAAAAATGTAATAAACTTGTTGATGGTTAAGACAACTGAGCTGCCAACTGCAAGGTCCCAATCAATAAATGCAATTTTCAAATATCAGAAGTTTTTCTACATTAGACCTGCCATTCGCAAAGAATGTCACCAGACATAATGAGACTTCAAAATGGTATTTTATATGTCAGCTCAGTCCGGCGAATCACAGTAGTGTATTTAAAATGTCAATATCTTAGTGGAGCCGGATGAAAAACATTTGGCATAACCCGAAAACAAACTGGATCAGTGCAATACTAGTGAGTATGCATCCGATTGCCAACACAGCCCTGTGCCAGAGTTATTTATTAGATTATATTCTTTAGGTTATCTTTAATAGAAGTTTACACGTGCTTTGTGTAATTAGCAAAGCTGTATAAACAAACAAACAGATTTCCAAATGGTTCAAATTCACAAGCAATTACTAAAGAACTAGATTTTTAAAATGGTTTTGTACTGCATAACATATTTTAATCAACTGACTACAGCTTTTATATAACTAAATGGTATTTCTAAATCATCTTGCTATGGGAAGAAGCATTCTGAATTTAACATAAGCACTTGTTGTCATGCCTGACAGTCATCACATCCTATTAATATGGCAAATATTTGCTTTCCTCAAAGAGCATTGCTTTGGCATTGCTAATAACCTTGCAATGAAATACCTCGTTGCACTGCAAGCACATGGCCTCCCTTCTGCGGGCAGTAATTGTCTGCTAAAAGCACTCCAGGGTAGGCTTCCCCACAAAGGCATTGTTGATGATGGTATCCCACAAATGTCACAATCCAAGCTAAAACAAGGGTCCTGCTGAGAGGTGGCATTTGAAAGCAGGCTGCGGTGCTGTAGGAGCTTGGCAGCGTCACCAGTGACATGTTCCAGTTGCTGGGGGGCACCTCTTAATTATCCTCAGCGGGGTGGGTGAATAGTGGAGTGTCCCACAGCTAATATTGACATCTGAGGTTCCTGAGTGGTAGGAAGGAAGAAGAGAGGGCATACTCATTTCATCCACACTGGTATTAATGCTGTCAGACAGAGTGGCAGGCGAAGGCTATGCCCTGCTACATTAGATCGCCAGCTGTCTGTCAAAAAAAGGGCAAAAGTGTAAGTGTTGTGTGCTCTGACCTAAAGCTGTGCTACTCATGAAAACAGGATTGATTCAAGCTTGTGTGAAGCGCATGTTGCGTTGTTTTGTTAGGTAAGACTTTACACTATGTGTCTCTAATTACTGTGCATGTGCATAGTAGTTACTTAGTAAATTCCTGTGTACTTACACATCATTACAATGTTACCAAGCTCCAGAGCCCTGGAGGTGGGCTGTGCCTTTCCATTCAGGATTCATAGACACAGTAAATGTATTGTCCTTATAAAATGCAGAGTGAGCCCTTCATTTTTAATGACAAAAAAAAAAAAAAGTGAAAAATCCCTTAACATTATGGATGTTTAATAACTTCTGCATCTTATAATACTTTCATCTTCCCTACCTTGGAGTCCATGCAACTTCTCCTATTGTATTAACAATAAAAAAGACTCAGTGAATCGCAGTGGAATGAAGCTGACTGTCTGGAATCAATATTGCTCAATACAGAACACTGAGAATTATGCATTGCCATTGAGCTCTGTTTAAAAGCTAGCTTACGTGGATTGTGTTCCAGTCCGTTCTTTGTGATTAATGTTGTTAATGGATGGTAATTAGCTTCATTTTATGAAAACAGTTTTTCCAGCCAGGATGAAAGGTGTATTTAGCACTTCTGATTTGTGTGCACCATAATTAAACACTGTCATTAAATTTATATAAAACAACTGTTCGGCTGCATTCCAGCGGTGTACGCGGTTGGTTTTATATGTTGACGACACATATATATATATATATATATATATATATATATATATATATATATATATATATATATATATATATATTAATATAGCATTGTACGTCATTGCTTCCATGGCTCCAAGTAACGAAGGTACGTATATAGTACTTACTCCCTATCCCTTACTTATGAATAATATATATATATATTATATATATATATATATATATATATATAATATATATATATATCATAATCAGGGTTATTCCACCAAATATTGATTTCTGAACTCTTCCTAAGTTAAAACATTAGTATTGTGTTGTTTAACAATGAATCTGAACTTATTTTCTTTGCATTATTCGAGGTCTGACAACATTGCATCTTTTTTGTTATTTTGACCAGTTGTCATTTTCTGCGAATAAATGCTCTAAATGACAATATTTTTATTTGGAATTTGGGAGAAATGTTGTCAGTAGTTTATAGAATAAAACAAAAATGTTCATTTTACCCAAACACATACCTATAAATAGTAAAATCAGAGAAACTGATAATTTTGCAGTGGTCTCTTAATTTTTTCCAGAGCTGTGTATATATATATATATTTCTGGGCTTTATCTAATGATTATCTGTATCTTATAGTGTCATTGCACAATTAGTGACTATTATAAAAACTGTGTCTTTTGTGCAACCAATCCTTTTTTCTCACATTCTGTTCTCTGCACAGTACCTGCCCTGATACCAGGAACTGAAATCACAGTCCTGTTTTTGATCTTCTGGATGTGTGTAAACCACCTGTAAGCTTGTTGTCTAATTACGGTCAATTTCTCTGTAGGTTAGACAAACGATAATTGAGATCATAGAGAAAATGACTTCATTAAACCAAATATTATGTTGTTGTTGTTGGGCGTTAATTTATATGATAACCGTTTTCTCAGCAATAATTGTAATGCAGGCTGTTAATGGCTCGAGTCTTGTTGTTTGCTACATGTTTTAACACCTCCAAACTCATGAATCAGTAGGGGAGCCAAAGGGATAGATGACAGATGAACACTTAACTGACCAGAAGCACCGTTCGCTTAATGGGAAACAATGCTGGTATCAAGACTTTTATCGTGCACAAAAACTGTAATGAGCTGTTGGAAGGGTGTTGTTTTTGTAGGTATAGGAGTTTGCCATCAGTGTTTTATGAAGAGTCACCCTTTAATCAGGGTTTTATTTATTTTTTCTTTGAATGTTGTGATTATGATTTCTTTGAATGGGATTTCTGCACAGCACACAGTGCAACCTGGTGGCAGACTAGAGGTATGCAACCGACTATGGATATTAAAGGAAAAGAGTCAGATATAGATTTTTGAAATATTGTCAGCATGGATGATCTGGGAGTAAGCACACAGGTTTTACTGATTGTGTTCAGTAGTGTGGGCTGGACTGGAAGTTTGATTCAGTCCCGTCCCCCTGTCCCCCCGTCCGCTCCCTCCGTCCCCCATTCCCAGAGCACAATGCAATGCATGCAGGACACGGAAGACCAGTGGATTAAACACCTGCTCAAAGAAGGTTTAGCATTCATTGAAGACAGAAGGGAAAGCCTGGACAATGAATTTAATTCCAGAGGATAATCCTGCTGGTATGATACTTGAAATGTTAACTAGATAAATTAAATATTCTATTGTACTTTCAGGGGGGAACAGTAGATTGTTACGTTGTTGGCTATATAGTGAATGACATCACAAAGACATTAGATTTAAATAAATGTGTGGTTACCATGGCATCAAAAGCCTATAAATACCTCCAATGCTTGTTTTCAAACACACGTTCCCTTGGGAAGTGGGAACGTTGGGAAGTTGGCTCTTAATGAGACTAGTGTTCAGTTTTTCAGATTTAGCAAAAAAAATTGCAGAAAACAAGTTATTTTGGCAACATTATAGAGAGCATTGTGTTGGCTTTATGTTCACGCTCCAGCACCACAGGTTTCGAGGGCTATGTTTATATTGGGTTGCGTACAGGCATTTAAAAAAAAAAAAAATCAATATATTTCTGATAATCTACAAATCATTTTGCATTCATATTTGCGTTAGGTTATCTTCTTGGGGTATGAAAACAACGTACACAACTGCTACACCACCCACAGCAATCTCAAGTCTACAAATGAGTTTATGCATTTGTAGGTATAATTATAGCTGTAATGTATCTGTGGTTTCTTGTAAGCGATTTAATTTGAAAATTAATAGAAGATAGTACACACTTTAATAAAAGGTTGAATCTTACTTGCATTAGGGAATTTACATTAGGGTGAGATTAAAATATGTTTCTATATATCTTGTCGTAATTTGGAGTTTAAGTGCTAATCCCCTCACTAGTTAGTTACCCATATCAAATACAGTGCAAACCCTGGTTTGGCATTCATAATGCATTTTTTATATTCTTGAATTAATTTTGGGTTCTTTTGGTAATTTGGTACAATTAGTGAACGCAGTAAAAACAGAAACCATCAATTTAATATTCAGAGTGAATACATAAATTTAAGTCATTGTACAGTTTTGAATGGGATCATTATTTTAATCCTCAATTGAATGATGCTCTTCAATAGCTTTTCAAGATTATAATAAAGCAAAACTACAGCTGGAATGTACAATGTAATCCAGCCCATACAGTACCAAAGGCACATACAAAACATTGCAGTGCATTAGCAGGCTTTCAAAACCTAAAAGATTTTCCGGCATACTGCAACACTGAGATTCTGGAAAGTTTGTCTAAAGTCACAGGATACAGTGAATTCCTTTTCCCTGTAAACAGCCTGGTTTTCCTGTTTCATAATTGGAAATACAAGTCGCTGCTCTCCTAAATAAAGTTCTTATTTTTGCAAAACAAGGGCTGATCCAGCAGAAAAGAACGAGAGGGAGAGAGAGAGAGACACACAGAGAGAGAGTGAGAGAGAGAGAGAGAGAGAGAGAGAGAGAGAGAGAGAGAGAGAGAGAGAGAGAGAGAGAGAGAGAGAGAGAGAGAGAGAGGGTGGCTTCAGTTGCACTGACTGCAGCACAGGCAACAAGCCTATTCAGCCTATCCATCTAATGAAGATCTGCTTCTCTCACGGGTCCCTTTCAAAGAGCTGATTCTCACCTGGCTTTACAGTAACAGTTATGCAGCATCCCCTGTTAGCAGTCTATTGGATTTAAAACATTGAAAACAAAAACACTTTTGCCAAGGCTTCAGACACAGCAATACAGGTAAGTGCTATGTTGCTGTTTCTGAAGGCTGTGTTTGTGTTAACTGTTTAAAGGTGCTGAACAAAGCAAAGCTTGAACAGAGAAATGGAATAACATAGACATATACTGTATAGCGGAGAGAGAGGGAGAGACAGGGAGAGACAGGGGAGAGTGGGAGAGACAGGGGAGAGTGGGAGAGAAGAGACAGACAGGGGAGAGTGTGATAGACAGGGAGAGACAGGAAGAGTGTGAGTGAGATGTAAGCAGGTTTCTGTTGTTTTTAATCCAGGGAACACATTATCCATTGTTTCTTCCTTTATTATTAAGCAATCTGCAGGCATGGGGCAGTGGACCTCAATGTGCAGAGCCCTCAGGAATGTTTGTTTTCTGTCACATCTAATTCAGAATGCTTCTTTTAACTGAGGGGCAACGCTGCTCAAGTAAACTCAACACCAGCAGCAGGTACTGCTGCCCAGACTGATCATGTTAAATGGAATACATAATTGCGAACTGGCTTTAAAAGAGCAGGGGGGTTTGTACAGGTATGGAAGTCATCTGTTAAGAAGTACCTGCTGTGACACAGTTTCACTATTGCAGAAATGGATCCCCCTGTTTCATTTTCTAAATGTCATGATCCATCTAAATTTGTTCAAAAGTAAATTTGTGTGCATTTCAAAGAATCTGTTTTTATTAGTTTTTATTTTTTTTTATTTTTTTTTTTTTTTTTACCAAATGTATATTATGTTTTATATAATAATAATAATAATAATAATAATAATAATAATAATAATAATAATAATAATCACATCTTGATTATTCAAAAAATGCAATGTTTTTTAGGTTTAAACAGAGAAAGACACAACGTGAAACCTTTTGTTTTTTTTTGTTTTTTTTAGAAAGCTTTGTATTTAAGGATTTTATGTTCAGTAATGCTGGATATTACATTTGGTAATGGGTCAGGTCTTTATTACAAATTTGGCTTTCACACAAATGGTATTTCATTTTTCAACAGAAGAAAGCACAGTGGTGCACAAGGCTGTGCCTAAATTCTTGCATTCAACAAAATACACTGAACATTTCTAGCTCATATTAATATACTGCCATTAATAATTGCAGCTTCTTCTACCAGTAAAAAGGACACTTATAAACCTATTATTTTATGCTGTTATCACAGCTAACGGTGATACATGCCACAGCAGATTATTTTTTAAATGCAGTTATTAACAGGTAAATGGGAGTAAATTAGACTGTGTTTGAGCTTAAAATAAAGACTGGTGCAGAGGCAGCTAGAGTAGAAAATAATAGGGCATAGCTACAGCAGCAAAGCATTATGTTTGATCCATAGCAGGTACTGGTAATGTATTATTATTATTATTATTATTATTATTATTATTATTATTATTATTATTATTATTATTCTAATAATAGATGGTACGGTTATTACCATTGCCATTAATTTAATTGCAATCAAAGTAACTTGGAGGTTCTGTCAGGTTCGTCTTAATTTTGTCTAAATGATCTGCTTTAAATATTAAACACACACTTAGGGACGGGGGTGTATCACATGTGTGTACAATTGAGAATTCAATTTCAATAATAATAATAATAATAATAATAATAATAATAATAATAATAATAATAATAATAACAATAATAATAATAAGTATAGATTACTGAAAGAAAACATGAAAATCGTGTTTGAACTATGCATTTATCATGCTATGATTAGAAATGGATTTTACACACTCATTTGTGATTTACCTTGCTTGCATGTGCTTTACCATGTTTTGACTATGGTTAAATTAAGCACTATAGCGTGACAGGGCGTGTGTCGTTGTGGGATGTCTAACAATGACACACACACAGAGCCTAGATTGCCATTTTGCAATTATACAATGGCTATGAGGTCATTTGAAATTAAAAACAACTAACAGAAGTAGGTTTAAAGAGATATGGTCACGGCTATGACATCACATCGCCCATATTAGTGAGCAGGAGGGTGACCCTTGCCATTGTATAATACACTTTGGATATGCACTTTAGCACTTAGTCTGGATCAAGCACACAGTCTACCTTAACTGTGCGCCTCAAATGAGGCCAGATCTCACTGCCTCACTGTCCACATGCTTTTCTAAGCTCAGTTTCTTCATTGATCCATTTTTTTTCTTTCCCTATGAGTTGATTTACCAACTTGGCAGCCATCACTTTGTGAGGGGCTGAGTCATATGCTACCAGTCATTAATCCTAAAAACCAAAGGTTCTCCCTTAGGCAAGAAGTGCCCTCTACTGCCTCCAAGTGCCCAGCCCTGATTAACACTGAGCATTGCAATGGTTCTGTACAAAGGGGCAGTAAGCCATTGGTAGAGTAACATTCACAACGTGTGCTATGGTACTGTAGCATGCATGGGGGTAGGCAGCAGCAGGGCTGGTAGGCGACGTAATCACAAACAGAGATATAAGCCTGATATACGCTCCTTGCAAAGGAGCCGGCTCTTTTGTACAGCGGTAACGGCGCTATGCTTCAGTGCGAGAGGTCCCGGGTTTGCGCCAGCCCTCCGCCTGTGTGTGGATTGCCTCGCCCTGTGTGATGCGCCTGCCTGCGGGAACCGAGATCGCTACAGTATATACATACACAAGCAAAACATGGCAGTTCCATGGTGACATCATAACACCGCTGCAGGAGGTCCACTCTGGAATATTTGTTCCAGATTCATTGTGTTGCCATTGCAGGTAATGCTGAGGTCTGATAATTGATATTATAATGGTACACCTATGCTATGCTTTCTGTAAGAGTAGTGAGTTGAAGCCTCCATAAAGAAGCAGCACGTCACAATCTGGAGTGCAATGCGTGATCAATATTGCTACTATAAATCATGAATGCAATGCCATTTTTCAATGTACAGACATTACACTGATTCAGTTGCATCTGTGACTGCAGCCATTTTTCTCACATGGCTCAAATATGCTATATTCTGATTTGCAACTTCAAGCAATGAAGTTGCATGCAAATCATCACATGGTACCGTGGATAATTTGTGTCCAATCAGTGCTGTGTGACTAGTTGCATGGGTTCAATGCACTGCATAGTGTGTTAGAGAATGCAAGGAGGTTCAGTTCTATGTGCACGTAGATTCTCCAGCAATTTGAAAGAGAATGCTAGACCCCTGAGGACCCGTCTCGTCTCAGACATATGAGATCTCTTGATTTAGCGCTGGGGCATGAATAACATTAGGAGGTGTCATTAAAACCTGCAAAGCAATGTAATAATGAAGACAATTCTTTCCAGAACTTTTCAATCCTCTGCAGCTTACCTCTGATGAAAGCTAATCTGACACCTGAAAGGCAACCTGAATGTAACTTTAATTTAACTCAGCGCTTTTCTCATTGCAGGTAATTCATCCTGCATTGCTCTTCAGAGTTTTCCGGGGCTGCTTTTAATTTTTAAAGGAGAGGTGTAATACATTTAAATAAAGAAGACCCCCAAAAAGCTGGCAGCGAATAGGCTCCTGCTGCCGACACAGCAATAAAAAAAGAATACTGGACTGGACTGTATATTGAACTTCGTTCCAATGAAACAACTGCAACTCCTGGATCCCTTTATTACTTTGGATGTAATAATATACTGGGCGGCAGCCTGACAACTGCAGTGAGAATTTCATTCCAAGTAAACTAATATCTAAAAGCAAGAACTGTTTACCCAAGTCCTGCGCAAGCTTTGAGTAAAAAGCTTCCCCCGATGACAGCCATAAGCTAACGAACTTATCTGGACGTAGCATCACTGTAGTTTTGGCTTACGACTCACCAGTTACAAATAAGGTGCTTGAAAAGGACAACTTGTTCACCTGGCTTTCTTGCACTGAAAGCAAGTCACATCAATGAATGGTCGGTTTCTTTACATCTGTGTCATTGCAACACTGTTTCAATGAGGCCCAAGGTGTTGAGGAGCTCCTTGCCTATGCCCTGGTCAACAAGCAGCAGCCAGGCCAGCATCCCCTCAGCCAATTACACTGGCGAGGCAGGAGTTTCAACACACCCGGAGGACTCCTCCTCTTCCATTATTGCACTGGTGGTGGTGCTGACTCTGACCTTTGCTGTAATAATGACATCTCTGGTGACTTTTTACTGCCACAGGTCAGAGCTAAGGGCTAAGAAACAAAAGAAGGCACAGGAAGAATACGAGAAGGACCACGAGAAAAGCAACAAACAGCAGAGCACCGCAGCAGGTAGAGGGCTGCAGAATCCTTAACAAACCCCCCAGGACTTCATTACTGCTAACAGGAGCAATGCGTTTCACTCGTGGTAATTAAAACATATTTAAGGGACCCAAGAACATTATGGCTGATATGAATTCCAGAAGACATTCTATTTTGCAGGATCTTACAAGTAATATATTTTTTAAATATATACACTATGTTAAGTGCTGGCTTTGCATATTTAAATCTAATTAGAGAGTAGTGCATTTCCATTTAACATTTCTGGGAATGGATTATGTTGAAGAGCCTATTTTATACAGAAAAAAATCATAATTGAATTGCTGTTTGTTGGATTATTCTCTACATAAAAGACTGACTGTACCCTCGGTGTAAACAGGACAATTTTAGGAAACGCCACACCTTTTAATTTGCAATGTTTTAGTGTTTTTGTGTTCTAAAATTGTTTGCGCTTTTTCTTTTTCATGCAAAAAACAAACAAAAAACAGATTACTGGCAACGCCTAGCCCAAATGACTGCAGATCAGTGTCTAGTTTATAGAGGTTTTGTGCACAATGCATACAGTAACTATATTTGTCATCAAGTTATTAATTATTATCTTTAAATTGTGTATCAATTTATATGTAAAACTATATCCAGTATATGTAACCGAAATGACTGCGTATACTCTCTGGAGTTTTCAATCATGTATCAGTACAATAAAATGAGCTTCTCTCTGAGTTCTAGTACTATAAAGATCCCCTTGCTTTATTTTAATTTACATGTGGAATTCTTTCTTTTGCCTGTTTAGGAATATGTGATTCCTTCACAGGTTTGCATTGCTACATTTTAAATTGTCAGCATCTGATTCCTTTAGTTTAGTTTCAGTGGCAAAAGGTATGCATGAAAAGTTGAATATTATATTCCACTAGGTAGTTTCAATAAAGGACATGCAAAGATATACTAAATACATCTGCCTTCTTGTTTTCAGTTTCTAAAACTAGTCTACATTTAATTATCAGCTTAATGCCTATCCCTGTCTAAACACATATTCATCAGTGTGAAAAGAATTGAGATAAAATATGATATAGTATTTAACATTTTTTAAATGACTAATACTTTGTTTAATAGCCATTCATCACAGAAGTCAAAGGCAGAACAGAAAATGGGAAGCGTTTTTTTGTGTAGACAACAGCCAAACTTAAACACAATCCCACTTTCACAATATTCCTAAATAGGTGTTGCTAGTGACTGATTTAAAAAAAAAAATTGAGCCCATACCATTTTTGTTTTTTTTACTGAAAAAAAGATGTGCAAAGTGATACATTATTATGACATCTACAAAAATGTTCTACCTTCATTTACTGGAGTCATCAGGAAATGTATTTATAAATACAGCCAATAACGTTATAGTCTTCCTTTAAAGTCTTATTTAAGAAAGTTGCAATAAGTTTTCAGTGTATTTCTAGGATCCTTTTATTCAATCAATTGCTTGCTGGTTCTGTTTCTTCAATCCTTCAGTACCTCCTCCTCTGTCAGAGTGCAGAGCGCTGTTTGACTAAAATAGAATTGGGTCTCTGGGGTTTAGGATGGTATAGATTGTTGAGATAATGAATTCTTTACAGACACAAATTCACAAGAACAAACAAGCAAACAAACAGAACGTGAAGCAGCAGGAGACTGCACTGTAGTAAGTTACACAAGAATCAAAATCATAGGGAATTTATATTAAAAAAAAAAAAAAAAAGTAATACAATGCAATAAAACATGTTCTACTGAAGTCCTGTCTTTTAACATCTGGCATATTCAAATATTACAAATCACAAAAGTGATCTCTTGGAATGCAGTTTAATAATCATTACTTACCTCAGAACTTTCATACTTAAAATGATCAAATAGTTCACTCCAGGGACAATACTGGCTAATAATGGACTGGATATTATATTAAAACGCAGTTGCCTGGTGAGTAATTCAAGGTCCATTCTCAAAGACATACCCCACAGAGAATATTATTATTATTTTTTTTTTTTTAAAGATTATGGTTCTTGCAATAGCCCCTCATCAAGCTGGAGGGCTATGCTCTGCATACAGTTCATTTAAAATGATCATTACGCAACAGCTAAACACCCTACTCTAATAACAAAACCTCAACACACACCTTTAAAAATGTACAGGCCTTTTCTAACAGCTGATATAGTCTTTATATCAACATAAATGTGTGATTTATTCCTCTGCGAATGCTAATTCATTACATAACTGACTTTAAATCAGTTTGCTGCTGCCTGGCTCTTTACTCTGCCTTTGAGTTTAAACAGGACAGGCACGTTATTTATGCACATGGATCATAACACAACTAAATCAGTTTCTCTGTCACAATGACAAACTGGAAAAATGTAAGATTTATCAATAATGGCATCAATTTACAGTTTCTACTACGGATGGTTCCGAATTACTTGTTTTAAATTTTTTTTTTTAAGTTACCGATTTAAAACACTTTTGTTATTGTAAATCTTTTGGGCTACAAACACAATATATTTCCTTTCTGCACTTAACAGCAAACTTGATTTGTTGAACCACACAGCAGAATGAAGTATTTACCGGTACTTTTGATGATACACTTTACTTTAATAAAGTTAAATAAACAAGCCATTATCCAACTTTATTATTTCATTATATGGGCAACTGGCATTTAATGCACTGTCTCAAAATCCATTATTAACTTCTTTTAGGCTCAGCTTCACCATCTAAGGTCCATTTAAAATTACACTAAATACATTTGTAGCTTAACTGGGTTTCATTACATGACAGCATTAACTTTAGGAGACCATCCCATTTAGAGCTATATTTAGGCACCTTTTATAAAGGCAATGTTCTTAATCTAATAACCTGCTGAAAGTTTAAGCAGCTGCATCAGAACCTCTCAAACAAACCCTCTGACATGTGCACAGTGCTCACAAAGCTCATTACGGTACAGCAATGGAAATAAAACTACAACTTTCAAAACTTTTGGCACAAAAAAAAAAAAAAAAAACATGTTTAAGAAATTGTCTTTGCAACACATACAAGTATTGTAGTACTGTCCTGAATAAGCCTTGCTGGTTTCTTTGTTTACCAGGCAGCAGGTCTTGGGTTAGGGTTGACGTGCAAATTAGTACAAAATAGATGTTGTTCTCATTCTTTAATGCATAGTGAATGGAATGGTTGCCAAAGAGCTGTTTGTTTCAAACACGTAACCTTTCTTTAGCATCACGCCACTTGCTCCTTTTTGATCAGTGCATGCCAGATCTTGCTGTGGTCATCAGAAAGTTTCGGAAGGTCTTTCAGTACTTCTCCGACCAGGCAGATAGGATCCTAGAGCACAATTCAATTAGAATGTAATATTTTCACAATTTACTGCACAATTACCAGCACCAAATACTTAATATCCAATCCAATGCAATTTCCACAGTGCACTTAAATTCAAATGCAGAGCTCATTACTAAGCAACGACCTTCATGCCACTACATAACTATCTATTGACCCTGTATCAAACAATCAGCATGATGAAATGAATTACCATTTCAAACTACTCTCATTGAGGCTCGCTGCAGTTAATTACAATCGGGTACATTCTCATGGCAGGTGTTTCACAGGTAGTCCCATCAAATAAAAATGATTGTTTGGCACACTACAAGGACAGGTTTCGCTGCAGTCGTGTTAAAATCACATGCAGTAATCACCACCAAACGGAAGGGGCTTGCAGATCTATTAAAGACAGAATTCCAAAATATAACTACCTATTTATCAATGCCTATAAATGCATAAAGCTTTACTGTATACACTTTACAATATATATATATATATATATATATATATATATATATATATATATATATATATATATATTATATAATCCTGGTGCGAAAATTATACAGTTTTAGTGAATAAAATGAATAAAATGCTTCGGGTAAAATCTACAAGACAAACCAATTTCTCGCTAAAATTATTTATATCTTACAGCTTCATCTTCCTGAGAAGTAGCGTGTACCCAAAATGAAATGTATTTATTATTTATAGAGTTTGTTTCAGTGTAGAATTCATATTTCTATTATGAGTGTGAGCTGCATACACGGCTATGTTTATACATGGTTTGTTTCTATGAAAGCTAGTGAGGTTTACAGCTACTGAATGCCACGATATAGATCCAAGTAGAATCAATCGCGAGTGCACATCGGTGTGATCAGGCCCAGCGTCCTATTAGTTGCCCAATGCCTTACTATGGGGCTGTAACACTGAGAACATACTCTGTTGTAGATATTTTCTTCAAGCTTCTCTTGCAGCAATACAGACTCCAGTTGGGTCTTCTTTATTTGAATAAAGCTCTCTCTCGCTAGTTCTGCTCTTTTAGAAATACAGGTACTGCACATTGACGGCTGGTGTATCTCCACTTCTGCTGCCTTTATTCAAACAAAGGAAAAAAAACAAAAAACAATTCGATTAATACTGAATTTTAAAAGTAGCGTCATATCACAATGCTCTGTCTGCTGGCTGGTTTCACAGACCCTGATAAGCACTACCTTACCAAAGGAAACATAAGATTAGTGAAACCAGCTATAATCACTTGGTGCCCTATTTTAAAAAATATGGACCTTAGTGTGGTTTAACCCTTCCCAACAGTGACGTGTACATGGCAGCTGAACTAAACTATGTTTGGAGTCTTGGTACAACACACTGTTCAGCTCTCACACCTGCTTCACTAGCTCCATGATGTGTTTTAGCTGTAACCTGTTAACTAGTTCCTCAGGGATCCTGCAGTTTAATGTTGTCTCTCGCTGCTCTGAACCTGGTAGAGACTGCTGCTGCTCCCTGGGCCTGCAGCACTCGGATTGTTTCTGCCAACATCCCATTTTTCTGATCTTCTCCCTGCAATAAGATTTCATAGCTTTCGACTCTTCCGAGCAAAACTCCAGAACATCTGTCCAGAAAAACAAAGGAAACAGTGTGATGCCATATAAAGCATTACACAACCACCAGACACTCCACTCCATATGCTTCATGTGCTGCAACGCTACACGGTAAAGCTGTGCTTTGCTCAGGTGAATACAAATATCACAGCAAACGATGATCTGTATATGTAGACTACAATGCAGGTCATCATTTATTTTATTTTTAGTAAGACCTTTAGCAACGTGAGTTACTGACTCTGGGGTTCCATTATTACCTCATAACATGCCATAGCAATATCATTATTCCTTAAATAAATTATAATATGAAGAAAAAGGAAAGAGCCCTTCAATCAATAGTCACTGATATGACTCCTATTATAACAAGTCCACAGTAATAAAATGTGTCAGTGCCGATAACTGTGTCATTTTTAAATGCTGTAATGAAAAACAAACCATTTAATTTTTTTTGTTTTGTTTTGTTTAACAGTATGGTACAATGCACCATTATACTACTGCACAAATCAGTCCTGTTGTCATATTTTTGTAGAACTGTTGATTTATTCAGCAGAGCCGATCAGATATAATGAATCTCAAGTCGTGTTACAGCTGGGAATGGCTGAAGAGCAAGAGGCTGACTCAAACTGCTTGCCTCCCAATATAAAAAAAACAAATATTGAGGTGTACAACTAGTTCTGTGGGGACTGTCCATAAACCCAGCGATAATATTTATAGATTTACAGGATTCATTTCTAAAGCTTCCCTTAAAGCAGAGCATTAAAAAAGTGTGAGGCCAAAAAAAGGAGATAAAA
Source organism: Polyodon spathula (assembly GCF_017654505.1). Classification (NCBI taxonomy): domain Eukaryota; kingdom Metazoa; phylum Chordata; class Actinopteri; order Acipenseriformes; family Polyodontidae; genus Polyodon; species Polyodon spathula. The sequence goes on along the minus strand of NC_054540.1, from coordinate 57,424,750 downwards.
TGAACTCTTCCGGCATTCTTTTTTTCTTAAATTAACCTCCTTTGTTGTACCAAATTTATTGTATTAAAGTTACATGGAAAAACTAGATAAATTGTTTTTAATTATTTGAAGCAAACTGGGGCTACATTCTCCCATTAGGGATGAACTTTAGCAATTTACCTCCTAGTAATTGCTTCCTTTAACATAATAATCCCAGTCATCTCACTGTACAAAAGTGTGGAAGTAAATAAAATGCATGTAACTTTCAGAGGGGGAAAAGCAAGTGAGTAAATGCTGATTACCGGTATTTGATCTTTGAATTGTTACAACGTGTTACTTATTGCACTGAACATACAGCTATTGATATTGCTGTTGATTTCAACATATTGTTCTGTATACAGTGCTGTAGCTGGTTTTGCTTGTTAAAGCATGTGTGTGGATAAGCTCGCTGTTACTTCTGGTGCTCTCTGAAACATTCCAGCTTGTTCTATTCCCTCCACATTTCAGAGAACATTTCTGACATACCTCTTTGGGGAGGAGCGTTTGATCTCCTTGCCTGGCTCACAGTCGAAAAGGAGTCTTTATTCTTCAGAACTCGCATCCATTTTTCTGCAAGCTCTTCCTCTGCTGTGATCCCTGCATCGTCACAGGACTCAAACTCCTCATCTAATCCAGTTAGTGGAAAAGGGGACGTAAATGGGACGTGTTCAATGTATTTAACTCAAAACTAAACTATTAATCTTGACATAAACATACAGTTTAAAATGCATGTATCTATACACACAATCATAGGATATTAAATACAAAGGTATAGTTATTTTTGACAAGCAGGGCACAGAGCTTAAATTACCAAACTAAATTACCTTGGTATTCCTTTACAGAAGAAGCTGGTCTACTCTCAGTCTGTGGACTGAACTCCTCATGAGAGCAGTATGATTCAAATGACTCGCTGCTGCTGTAACTCTCTGCCCTTCCAGATTCAACAGAGCAGGGATCAAGCGAGTCTCCAGGATATTTCACAGTGGTGCTGCTGTTGGAACTTGGCCATGACTCAAAAGACTCATCTTCATAGTTTCTAGACACATTTTGTCTTTCACTTGGCTCAGTTTCACTTGTCATTGTGCGGAGTATCTTTATTTAAGGTAGCCGCAACAACCTGCAACATAAAACAAGAAATGTTTTATGACTACATTGTTGAAGAAAATCCTAAACATTACTGTGTTGGTTTAATGGATCTTAATTTCATTTCAATGTGAAAGACTTGCTTAAAATAATGTTGGTGTTTTGTAAATTAAGGCACATATTAAACAGTATAAAATACAGGAAATAAAAACAGAAAGACCACCATGCATGCTAGTATTGAATAATTATTGATCCAATAGGAACGTGCTCATTTTTATTCCCAGAACTTCTTGTCATCTTGGAATGCCAGCGAGTACAGACTGGAGATACGGTGAATGGTCAAGCGAGAATCAAATGTCAGCTGCACCTTCTGATTCTACTTCACCAAGGTTTTGTACTAGACACGATGGTTTGCAAAGTAATTCATGATTTTAAGTACAAAAAGACCATTCCAGGTCCACTATGCACTGCAATACACTCACCCCTGTTTTTTTTTTTTAATCTTATTCCCTTTTTAATCTTATGCTTCCACATGCATGTAGATAAGTTGAATACAGCAACACTTCAATGCCAATCCCCTAAACTGAGCACAAGTCAAGACAATATGCATTACACTGCACAATATTAACTGGTTGTCAATAATTTAATAGTAACATTATCAAGATTACCTATTGTTTGACTAGGGTTTCTAGAGGGTTTAAACTTTTAACTAGGGCCCTTCTGTTCAAATGTCCCGTTGTCATTTCTACCTCAGAGGTGGCAACTCTATTCCCACTCTGACGGCCTCTGTAATTGGAAAAAAGGGCAGTTGACTGAAATGGGAATTTAAAAAAAGACTATAAAAAACAGTTTTGCACATATGGCAAATGTACTCTCAAGACAGTAAACGTGAAGTATAAAAAGCGTGTGTCAAGATGAGAAAAGGCACTGAACATCGCAACATATTCTGTCCCTGTGGGGAGCCTTTTGCTTCATTGCACAAAGTCAGGCTTAAAGAGAAGCACATCATGATTTTATTTTTATTTTTTATGTACTGCTTTATATAAAAGCTGTTTGATGTTACAGTTCTGTTCCAAAATATGGTCCTCACTCATTTCATAGACTATAAACATATCTACCTATCTATCTATCTATCTATCTATCTATCTATCTATCTCTAGATATATATATATATATATTATATAGTATATATATATATATATTAAAGCATGCCAGATTTATCAAGGTCTTGCCAGTTTTGTAAAATGTCATGTCAAATTTGATAGCACTTTACAAGAGGCTATGCGCGATGCTTCTAAATTCCAACTAAAATTACATCGTCATAAAAATACAGAAGCCCGGCACAAGCACAATTATGTTTTATTTATTCATCCTTGCTCCTAATTAAGAGTAAATAAAATACTGGATTTTCAAATACCATGTCAAATACTGATTACTTGATAACACCGTATAACAATTTTTTTTTTTTTTTTTTTTTTTTTTTTTTGTTCCTGGGTAGTAAGTGTTATTTCCTAATTGCTTATGCCTCAAAAGTATAGAAAAAGTCTATTATTCCCCACAAACTTTGCTTTTGTGACCAGGGCAGTGATATTTCAAAATATCACTATTTCCAAAGGGAAAACGGGTAAATACAGTATAATCGTAAATCTCGAAAAACTACTCACTTCTAAATCTTTTGTAGTCATTTTTGCATTACTTTAGTATAAATACATGTTAATTTGGATTCATATGTTGTTTTTTTTCTGACTTTATGTGAACGAAAAGACACACATTTGCCCGTTGTCCCATTGGAAATAGTGATATTTTGAAATATCACTGTCCTGGTCACAAAAGCAAAGTTTGTGGGGAATAATAGCCATTTTCTATACTTCTGAGGCAAAAGCAATTAGGAAATAACACTTACTACCCAGGAACAAAAACTGTGTTACATAGTGAATGTAATTCATTTAAGCCAATCAACTATTTTAGGACAATTCGTTAATTAATTGAAGGCTACGAGAAGCCAGTATGGACGTAATATATTATTTTAAAAATAATGACACAAATAAATATTTAATAATATGCGAAAGTTACTTGGTAAAAACACTTACCAATCCGCGTTGCCACTGGAAACCAGCAAGGGCTTCCGTGCAACGACTAAAAAGAATCGGTTGCAGACCAAACACGGATTTTCTGTTCCTACGTTCAAGTAAAATGCAGTATTCGTTCTCACCGCTAGGTCACAGCAGAGTGATATCTGATGTAAAATCAGCTCTGTCGTGGAAATAGAAAGGGATTTGCTCTGTAATATTAATTGACTGTTTTGAAGTGGGTGGGTTATTATATTTAAATGTCTTCCATTATCGTGTGCTATTTAAAACAAGACAAAAAAGAAATAAACTACAGTTGAAAATGAAACTAAAACTAAACTTAATAGACATCGAAAAAAGAGAGAAAGAAACTATAATTATCAATTGGCTGAACCATTGTGGGTCCACAGGGCTTCAATTGCCCTCGAAGGCTAACTTCCTTGCTACTGCTTAATAAACACTCAGGTGAGGTAAAGTTACAGGCTGACATTAGCAACTCTCGCGGTGTCGTGTTTCTGTCCTGATTGAAGCCGTAACACGAGCTGCACGGGCCTCGCAGCTCAGTCCTGGGCTCACCTGGGTGAACTTGAGTCATATTGTTCTCTTTCAGGTACCCCGAAAAGGTCAAGGCAGCGCAAGAAACCTGATCAAAACCCAACAGCATCTCCTTTTATCCCAAACAGTGCTTTAATCTTCCTGCTTGTTAAGAAATGGACAACGAGATCTTTGAGTGTTCACTGTGGCATCAGCAGCATGTCCTTTAAATTACTCTTGTTATTATCTGTTTCATGCTGCTTTTTAACCCTCAATGTGAAGTTTAACTGTGTTTAACTTCATGTGCATTGAGAACCTACGTTCATGCTTGATAAATTAAACGCCATGCCCAAGTATTCTGGTTGGCACATCTGATTCTCTACCTGCATTCTGCAAACCCTACTGAGAATTATCTGTTTTAAGAGCTGGCAATTCAAACAAATATGAATGCATTTCCTACTGTATACCCAGCAGGTTTAAAAAGCAGAACCAAAGATACACAGGTGCTGGTCATAGCTGGATTCTCCAGAAGTGGGAATTGTTGTGAGTATTAATTGTACTTAATAACACCTTTACAAAATCACAGTCCTCTGCAACCTTCTTTTTTCCATGCCACCATTAACCCACTGTACAAAAACACTAACACCATGTACTTTCACGACTTTTGCTTTTGATCTTAAAGCCACAAGTCCCCGGCAAGAGGCTTCTTTCTTTGGAAATCCCCACAGTGCTCTGGTTAATACGAGCGGTAATCTAAGAAATTGGAGGTAACAATGGAAACATCTAGAGGCTGCCAGAGGAGATGAAATTCTGCTTTCTCCATCTTGAAAAAACATTTTTCTTTATTAGAGAATGGAAACTCTGTATTTGATTTTATACAGTTGCATGATCACATGCCTTTCTGGGATATGGAAGAAAAAAAAAAAATTCCCGGACAATCTACGCATCCATCTGATCACAATTTTACTCCAACCCTTTAACTTAATCTAAACCTTAATGCCACTATCACATTGCAAGATGGATGATAGAAATATTGCTCTCTATACAGCAGATGCCATTCAATGCGTAGCTATTCCCTGAGATTCATTTGAAGTCAGACTCAGAGTGCAAGCGGCAATGAGCTGACTTTTTTATTTAAAAACAGGGCTTTCAAACAAGAATAGACCAAATTACTGGAATAGTGTTGATTACACGGTGCACACACTATACTTGAGACAATGGTCTCCCATGTTAGTTTAACAAGCTACTGGCTGTTGCTTTCTTGCAAAGTAGCAAAGAAACTCAGTCACAAATAGGAGTAGGTAAGCTCTATTTTGAGTTGTTTCTTGCTGGTTCTAGTAGAAATAGGTCCATCTCTTCACTCTCCACTAAGTAGGTCCCTTTTGAGTCCTGGAATACTAAAGAATTCCAATCTCTTTCTGCAAGCTGGCTCCCCTGTGTCTCTCTGAGACACTCCTTCTCCTGGCTCTGTCAGATAAAACACATTCTAAGTACATTAAATGGGATGAACAGCTGATTAACTGTTAAGACAATTATCTTGCTGCTTTACTATGGCTCAGTGGTGCCAGGCCTACAGTAACTGGATTAAGACAGTGCCTTGCTGCCTTACACTTATCATTACAGTAGTCCTTTCCTGTATGAGATATCACCTGGGAGTCTTCAAGTTAGCAAAGGCTAGCATAAAAAATGAATATATTTATTTATACTGGTGCAATGGAATTACTCACAAAAAACAAATAAATATGTATTAGTCACACTATATGCTGAAAATATTGTATGCAGGATAATACTTGCAGGGAAAAAAATATTACAGAAAATATAATAGCCCCCTATAGAACTGTGAGTATATTGTAATGCCTACTGTTGTGCAAGGAACATTTGTAAAGATTCAAAGAGACTAGTAGGTGAACTAAAGATGTTTGCAATTTTACTTCAAGCTGCAGATCTCAGCTTTCCAAAAACACATTTCATATAGTTCTCTAGGTTAACAAAACCTTTTGCCAGAGGTAGATTCAGCAGTCAAAATCTCTTAATGGAATCGCTGGTCAATAGAGGCATCCAGGCTGGCCAAGCTTCGCTGATCTGGGAGAAAGGGTGTTCATCAGTTTACTACTTCCAGTCACAGTACAGACTGCAGCTAATTACGCTTTCCTTTACAGTGCTGTTCAGAGACAATTTACTGGACTGCTTTCCACTTAATGAATACGCACAATTAACCCAGGGATCAAGAGAAACAGTAATTATAGCATCTCAATGTACATGGCTAGGAAAGATTACCCATTTAGAAAAAGGGGGGGACGGGGACTTAATGGAAATCTGTTGTCTTCTTGTATCCCAAAAAAAAAACAATTAGAAAGTTTATTCCACAATGAAAATGAGTTTGAAGACAACATTATTATCAATGCAATATACTCACCCCTACTGTACATCTATTCCAGGGAGCTGCAGAGCAATCACATTGCAAGCATAGTAATTCAAATCATTTCCAACGTCACTTCAAAGGGGGAGGGAAGGGGGGTTCCCAAAAAGAAAGAAGAAAAGAAAACATTCAAGAGGAAACGCAAGCCTGTTTTTCTTTCCAGGTTTCCAACATTTGGGATGCATTTTATACATATAAAAGATTCTACTTGGGGTGCGACTGCAGGCTGTCTGACAATGAGACTATAAGGAATACTGAGTCATCTCTAGGTGTTTTCTTTGTGAGATTAGGGACATTGTGAGGAGATCCCTGAGTGGCACATGTGTTCTCTGTAAAGACAATAGCCCCCCCCCCCCCCCCCCCCCCCCCCCCCACTGAAAGCTCCACTGCGTAACACTTTAAAGTCTTTGAAAACATCTGGAGTACTTCTTTAGCAGCTGCATGGAGGAGGGCTGGCTCAGAAATACAAAGACCTGTTTAAGAAGAGGCCTTTCAGGAACTGCTTTGGCTTGGTTACCCTGCTCTCCTTATCATTCACACTGCAGCATGACTACCCTGCTCTCCTTATCATTCACACTGCAGCATGACTACCCTGCTCACCTTATCATTCACACTGCAGCATGGCTACCCTGCTCTCCTTATCATTCACACTGCAGCATGGCTACCCTGCTCTCCTTATCATTCACACTGCAGCATGGCTACCCTGCTCTCCTTATCATTCACACTGCAGCATGGCTACCCTGCTCTCCTTATCATTCACACTGCAGCATGGCTACCCTGCTCTCCTTATCATTCACACTGCAGCATGGCTACCCTGCTCTCCTTATCATTCACACTGCAGCATGACTACCCTGCTCTCCTTATCATTCACACTGCAGCATGGCTACCCTGCTCTCCTTATCATTCACACTGCAGCATGGCTACCCTGCTCTCCTTATCATTCACACTGCAGCATGGCTACCCTGCTCTCCTTATCATTCACACTGCAGTCTCCTTATCATTCACACTGCAGCATGGCTACCCTGCTCTCCTTATCATTCACACTGCAGCATGGCTACCCTGCTCTCCTTATCATTCACACTGCAGCATGGCTACCCTGCTCTCCTTATCATTCACACTGCAGCATGGCTACCCTGCTCTCCTTATCATTCACACTGCAGCATGGCTACCCTGCTCTCCTTATCATTCACACTGCAGCATGGCTACCCTGCTCTCCTTATCATTCACACTGCAGCATGGCTACCCTGCTCTCCTTATCATTCACACTACAGCATGGCTACCCTGCTCTCCTTATCATTCACACTGCAGCATGGCTACCCTGCTCTCCTTATCATTCACACTGCAGCATGGCTACCCTGCTCTCCTTATCATTCACACTGCAGCATGGCTACCCTGCTCTCCTTATCATTCACACTGCAGCATGGCTACCCTGCTCTCCTTATCATTCACACTGCAGCATGGCTACCCTGCTCTCCTTATCATTCACACTGCAGCATGGCTACCCTGCTCTCCTTATCATTCACACTGCAGCATGGCTACCCTGCTCTCCTTATCATTCACACTGCAGCATGGCTACCCTGCTCTCCTTATCATTCACACTGCAGCATGGCTACCCTGCTCTCCTTATCATTCACACTGCAGCATGGCTACCCTGCTCTCCTTATCATTCACACTGCAGCATGGCTACCCTGCTCTCCTTATCATTCACACTGCAGCATGGCTACCCTGGCTACCCTGCTCTCCTTATCATTCACACTGCAGCATGGCTACCCTGCTCTCCTTATCATTCACACTGCAGCATGGCTACCCTGCTCTCCTTATCATTCACACTGCAGCATGGCTACCCTGCTCTCCTTATCATTCACACTGCAGCATGGCTACCCTGCTCTCCTTATCATTCACACTGCAGCATGGCTACCCTGCTCTCCTTATCATTCACACTGCAGCATGGCTACCCTGCTCTCCTTATCATTCACACTGCAGCATGGCTACCCTGCTCTCAAGGCTGCAGTCTCCTCTGCAGGGTTTTCAGATAAGCAGTCACTCAGGAGGGTGCATTGTTTTTAATTACTGCAGAAGCAAAGCCACTCATTAAATAGAAGGCGAAGATCTCTGTTTGTATTGACTAGGCAGTACTTCTTAGTTATTGCTGTTTATTTATATATCATATTAATATTATTGCAGCTGTATTGGTTCTCACAAAGCTTGTTGTTAGGTAGTGCATATGAAAACACAGAATGAAATATTGAAGAACACTGCTTGATTATGGAATATTCACATCAATGCAGATGGTACTTCTTCTTTCTTTTCGTCATTGATTTTATACTGTTATTTATTGGCACCTCGTGAGAATGTATATCTCAAGGGTCCTATCCTGGTTCAATAAATACAAAACTAAACCATCGTTTTTTAGAACAATCCCAGCAGACACTGCTGGGTTCTGGCTTCATTGTTCATACTCACGTACAAGTCATTTAGAGTTTCAATAAATAGCAGGGAATCCAACACCACACCTGGGGTCCCCTCCTTTTCTAAAAGTCTATCTACCTTTTTCTTGTTTTGTATTGAGCACAGCACTTTGCCTCCCAGCAGTGTGGCCACTATGTAGAAATGAATTAAGCATGACCTCCCCTTCCTGAATCCATGCTGGCTGCCCCTAATCAAGCAGAGCTTTTCAAGGAGTTCCTCCCTCAGATGTCTTCAAATAGTTTCCATGCTTTTCTCCCACCTCTTGTGTTAAACTGTCTGCTCTAGGGTTTCTTGGTAAGGCTGTAGACCCATTTTAAATGATTCTTGTAGACTTCTAAAGAAGTCAACTTTTAAACATAGAAACAATAAAGGTTCAACAAACTTTCTGCTTTTATACTTTGTGGATGATGGAGGATCTCAAATGATTATTTTCTACATAATGCTCTCATAGTGAATAAGTTTATTTATAAAAAAAAAAAAAAAAAAAAACACTAAATACATTGAGTGCAGTTATGTACAGGGTAAATTTACTTTAAACATAAGTTATTGTCCTTTAACTTATTTTTGAAACTATTAAAGGCAAGAACATTTATTTAAATACCGTACCCTATAACTAATACTTACTAATACAAAAGTTTAAAGAGTAAAAGCATTGCAGATTAATTATAGTGAGTATGGTAAAGCATATACTGTAAAGCTCAGAGAGGTGTGGCAAAGTATATTAAACATGGTAAACTATGGTAAAAGCATAGTATAACCATGGGAAAATTACAAAGATACTGTGCAAATTTACTGAGGAAAACTTTCATAAGGATATAGCCACAGGCATACCCTGCAATGAATCAAGCATTTCTGCATCTCCCATACATTACGGTATTGTAAGTGAGGTCTGGGGCTGATTCTACTAATTGCAGGGGAGGTGCTCAGTAATAAGATCATTGATAATAAGAAAGGGATTCGTACATCTCTTGTTACTATCTGAGAGCAGGGAAAAACACCATCTGTCTGGGTCTAGGAATTCAAGAATTAGACTAGACAGCGAGACTGGCGTTTAATTTTGAGTGCATCTGGACCATTTTTAGATGAAAAAAGCTTATTCAATCTGAATTTAAAAGCCTCATTCCATATACCTGCAATTACATTTACCTATTGGATTTTACTGTGATATAAAGCCTAGAAAAGGGTTGCTTAGACTAAAAAAAATAATAATAATAAAACATTTTAAAACTACAAAATGAGAAGCAAACACTCTACACAGACTGTGCCATGTGTATCTAAGCATGTGTGGTGATAAAGTTCTGAGCTGATATATTGACAGTAACGACGAACCAAAACCAAGTTTTAGAAAGGCAGGGACATTATAAAGGGTCTAAGGAAACAGCTTTAGTTAAACGGCTCATGGTATACTCTTCTTTTTAAGGAAGAGGCTTCTCTTAAATAAAGGTGTAAACAGACAGTCACGTAATTAGCACAGATTAGTCAAAGCACACTGCGAGTAAGTTGTTCCTTTCTTGGGAGGCGGGGGATTAGCATTCAACAAACAATGCCAGCCTGCTCTGAACAATTGGTGTCAGAATGGTAATTTCGCAGTGCTAACTAGCTTTTGCTTACTTTTATTTATAACAGGCCCAGGTATTTTGCCTGTGCATTTGCCTAAAGCCTTGCATTCCCATTTAAGCATCTGCTAATTGTTTAAACATGTTTACAGGATAAAGGAAAATGCTTTATAAACCTGTTTTCCACTGTGGCAGGGCTGCTTTAGCAGCTACTATCTGCTTGCAATGTTCAGCACACAAAAAGCAATGTTTAAAATCTGCAATGACCCTTTGTACCCCTAATCACCTTTAGCAGGGCTTTTAAATAAACAGCCATTGCAGTTAAGAGTTACCCAAGCACAGGCAAAATAGAAAACTAAGAGTCAAAAATATGCCTTGTAGATCTGATATTATAATTTAAAGGGGATATTTAACACAATGTATGATGCATTATACCACCTTCTATAGCAAATCCATAACAGCTGTTTTAGCTCTAATTGTAAAACAATACATGTTTGGTGTTTTTTTTTTTTAATAGATAATATACAACAACATCATCATTATGACATGCACTTGAAATTTGAGTGATACCTACACTGCGATAATTACAAGAACACTCTGTAACAAGAGAGGGATTGCTCTCCATGCTGCTCCATAAATCGCCTTTTAAATTCTATTACTGCTTAGCGACTGTGATTCTCTCCCAAACAGTCACTGTGCAAAGCAGGTTTATATGAATAGCTTTCTGCGAAACAGGGAGTCGAGTGCACTCTCAATTCAAAGCACAGCCCAGTGACTCCTTTGTCAGTTCAGGATCTAAACACTGCCATCCTCTGCATCCCTAGGTAATGGGCAGTGTTGTGTGATACACTGCCAATGCATATTCTGTCCTGTCTCATTGGTGAGACGAGATGAGGTTGAATGCTCTAAAACTACAAACGCAGACGAGCCTGACGCTTTTGCATTGTGGTTAGGGCACTCGTTTGAGGTGCATGGAGTCGCCAGTTCGTGCCCAGCCTCCATCTTATTACACAGATAAAGCAGACCACTGAGAGAAACCTGACAGAAAGACTGAGCCTTCTGGAAACAAAAATAGCATTGAAGGTAATATCGGTGTATCAGTGAGATTGTTTATTTACACTTTGATTGTCTACAGCGTTTATGGCTGGTGACTCCAGGACTTCTCCTTTATTGGTTACTCCTCTAACTCTTTGAGGCAGTGATAATTCAAGGACCTTCATGCAGCTGCTAACTTGCACTTATTAACTTCTGTCTAATCATTAGTTATGAGATTATTATTGTCAATAGTAGACTTTTAATTGTAATCAATCCTTGTGAGTTCAATGATAGGGCTATGGATCACTAAATGAAACTGGTCCCAATTAAACCCTTGTATTCGTTTGCTGTAGCATTACATGGTAAGAGCACAGCAAAGTGAAATATATTACATAATATATGGTAGTTATAATATAACACATGCCATGTTAATATATTGCAAAATATATCTGAATATATTATATCTTTAAATATACAGATAACTGTATTTTCAAACATATGGAAAGCTGCAATTACATGCAGATTTTTCCATACATTGCAATATATATTTTAACTAGTAGCTGGTATTGCCTTGTCAGACAGACAGGCTGCACAGGCTAGCTGAGAATGTCAGGAGTCGTGACTGACATGATTGAATCCACAGCAACCATCTGGGCCCAGGCAGCGAAGTCACACACAGAGCTGCGGATACCAGGGCTGGAAATAGATTTGAATTGTCTTCACCAAAGACACAGTATCGGTCAGAGTAACATGCATGCATGCAATATCTTGTAATATATATATATATATATATATATATATATCTAGTATATATATGATTAATATATAAATATATATATATATATATATATGCATACAAGACAAAAATAAACTTTAAAACGAATAACTTTGTCTTGAATCCAGGTCTTAGGTCCCGAGAGGTGTGTCTCGTCACACCCTAATAAATAGCTTGACTGTGTGTGTGTGTGTGTGTGTGTGTGTGTGTGGTGTGTGTGTGTGGGGTGGGGTGGGGGGGGGGGGGGGGGGGGGGGGGGGGGGGGGGGGGGGGGGTGTATTGCAGATTTCCGAAACCACATCAACAACACATTACCCTCTCCTCTCTGCAGTCTGCCTCTGTTCCACATGTGACATTTGGAACAGATGCTTTGGAGGCTGCAAAATGAAATGACTGCCTGGGAACCTTAAAATGTGTCACCAGGCAAACTTAAGTAAATGACCATGTAAAAAATGTGTTCTGTCCACATCCATCCCTTGTAAAAGCCTCATTAGAATGGATTTAACCATAACTTCAAACAGCCTGGAAAAGGTTACTCTATCAGTCATGTAAGCATCTTTCAGCTACCGCTTTCCTGAGGAAGCATTTATACATAAACGAGTTCATTAAATAAATACATAAATCACCTGCTGCTATCCTTATTGAAGTGCTTCTTGTGTTATTTTAAATCTGGTTCATTGTCTGAAACAGTGTTTTTTAATTCTTAAGGGGTAGATTGCAGTGCTACTTATTAATTTACAACATGTGACAGATAAAAACATGTGATTGATGCTTATTATTATACAAATAGGGTTAGAAATTAGATAAACAAGCAAACAAACAAAGAAAACTGAAAATAATAAAATTCAAGTAGAACAACATTCCTCCCCCGAGTTTCATTGAAGTGATTCAACTGCATTCAGAGCTCTTCAGATTGTTCCATTGTGAGGCTCAGGGATTAAATTGGGGCGAAACAGTCCGGAATGGAGTTCCACTTAAGAACTCAAGCCATCAGCTCTGTATGGATCACAGTAGGGAGTTCCACATCTTTTAAAATCCCAGTTCCACATCTTTTAAAAATGCCAGTTCCACATCTTTTAAAATCCCAATTTAACCACTGGTGAGGCTGTCTTATCTAAACTAAATTGTTCCATTGTGAGGCTGTCTTACCAAAGCTCTTCAGATTGTTCTGTTGTGAGGCTCTTACAATCGTTGGCTTTAACCTCATCTTAGCCTCCTGTGGACATAAACTGTGAAAGTTATTTAAAGGGGCAACCCTGCCGCCATTAATTATTGTTATTATTATTATTATTATTATTACTCCTCCTGAGACGTTTACCAGACGAGTTAAAAGTCGTTCTGCTGCCCGAGGATAATTAGTGTCCAGAGACTCTTGGTTTTCCAGATGTACTGGTATAACTCTGCCCCTCTTAGACTGAACATTGTCCAGTAAAATAAACAGCACATGCACTGCACTCGTCTGCCCCCCCCCCCCCCTTCCACCCCCACCCCCCCCACTGAGCCCTGGACATTATAAAGCTTTTTGTTTGAACAGTTGGTGAAGTCGAGTTTCTGGGCCGGGCAGCTGGTGCTTGCTAGTAACAGGACACTTGAGTGGGTGTCTCAAGGGGTCCCGTAAAAGAACTCCAGACAAAATCCCTGTTCCCTCTATGGAGCTGGAGGTGGCTTGTGAAACGTACAGGGTCACGTTACCCTCATTATCATACCACTGCTAATGTATCCCACAGTGCTGTACACCAGTTACAGCCTGCAGTTCAAAATCAGATTCATGAAGACTTGGATCACCCTACCAAGGGAGGGATCTGACAACATGAAATAAAAACATGGGGATGTTTCTAGCTACATTTCCAGTGTTATCACATTGCAGCTACAGCTAAGGGCCTGGATTGAATCAGAACTATTGAATCCCTACTATGGAGATGAGCTGTAGAGTGGGGCAGTTTTATTTAATGTTGTGCTATAAATAATTACAACGTTATAAACCATCAAACACATACTGTCATGAAAGAAGAGTACTGCGGCGCGTCACGTGGCTCAGTCTAATTGATCTATTACGCACCTAATCCAAGAAACACCGCGAAACATTTACATTTTCATTTTTAATGACACCGCCACTGTAATGATGTCAATTTTTAATTCTCACCTTGAGATTTACTATTGAATGTGGAGTCTGCAAAACAAACATTTTGAACAAATCTAATTACTCGCGTTGGAATATGTTGTGGCCTAAAGTACTGGGCCTATTGTTAAAAAAAAAAAAAAAAAATCAAAACAAACAAAAAAAAAAATACGTTTTTAAATTCATGTAAGAACGAAAATGACCCTTTACATTACTATAGGCAATAACGCGCATTTATTACAAATGGTAATCGCAAACAAACGTGAATGCAAACATATGATACATCGCAGTTTGTCAGAGGGATAATTTACAGTACTATATTTTTACGATGCAGCGCCTTAATTACGGGATTTCTCTTTGTTCATGGCCAGCTAACAATGGTTGTTAATTGGGCTGAAAAACCTGACCATGGAACCTACTGAAATGAGATTTAGCACTAGCAGAGTGCCGCCCACTATTGAGGGGGATTGTGAACCGGGGGGTGGGAGTCAAGATAAAACACTATAGCGAGACCAGTGCAAGGTTATTGTTGCTTGATGTGAACTGAACAGAAGTGTCTGCGGGACACCAGCAAGAGTTTGTTCATTTGTTCTGGACTGTTTTGCTTTCCTAAACGGGTGCTGTCTGACAGTGTTCTACGTTTTTTTGAACCAGCAGGTTTATGACAAAAAGTTGCCAGAAGTTAGTTTATAAATGAAAAAAAAAAACTTTTAAAAGCTTATTTTAAAATTGATTATTATTATTTAAAAAAAAAAAAAAAAAAATCCAAGACAAAGCTGAGCAAACAAAGAAAGTTTTAAATAATAACCGTCTTGTTCTAAGCTAAAAAGCAATGGCATCATTGCTGCTAGTTTGTGCGCTGGCATCTTTGCTCTTTGGTTTCCAGTCGAGCAGTGTGGATGCCGGTGGAGAATATTGCCACGGTTGGGCCGACACCTACAATATCTGGCACGATGGCTTCCAGTGCCCGGAGCGGTATGATGGGGAAGAAGCCAGGTTTTGCTGCGGGACGTGCCATCTCCGCTACTGCTGCAGTACCCCGGAATCCAGACTGGACCAGGAAACCTGCGACAACGATAGTTTTCTGGGTTTGGAAACCGAAGAACAAACTAGCCACAAGCCACCACAAGGTAAAAAAAAAACAAACAAACAACAAAAACAAAACAAAAAAAAAACATACAGTGTATAATTCGTATTCTCGTGACATTTGTAGTATTGTTCTTTTTATTTTTGAAAACGTTGTTTTAGTTTCACAGTTACGATCAGGTTTGTTTAGTATTTTAAGCAGGACCTTGTGTCCTCTTGTGTGCGGCAGCCTACTCTTTTTGTCGTTAGAAACTTAATACAGTACTTAATTGCTTCGCTTTTACAATCTTCTGTGCTACAAGAGGGGCTTTTAAGCACGGTTTGAGTTACACATCTTTGTAGTAGAAAATAAACAGTGTGGGGTTACAGGATTTCCTGCTGGTACTGCAATTAGGCAAAAACTGGCCAGACCGCCTCAATATAGCCATTCTGAGCAATTCAATGCTAAAGGCGTATGCTTTAACAAACCTGTATTCAATCTGTTCCTTTCTTCTCTCTACCAGTGCCTACGTACCTGCCTTTCCTCATCGTTGCCAGCGTGTTTGTATCCTTCATCGTCGTTGGCTCCTTTGTCGCCGTGTTCTGCTGCCATTGCCTGAAGCCCAAAGCTGGGGGGCAGCAGAGCTGCTCCGTGCCTGTCCAGAGCCGCCTGATCGAGTCGGGACCCCCTTCGGATGGCAGGACCCCCTCCCGCCACTCCAGTTCCAGCTCCAGCTCTGCCAGTCGCTGCTCGGCGGGGGGGCGGCCCCAGAACAACATCTGCACCATGGGCACCGAGGGCATGAACGTGTACATGAGCATGCCTCCGCCGGGCAGCTACCCGGTGATGGGATGCCCTCCACCCCAGCAGTACATGCCCCACAACCAGACCCCCTCTCCCTTTGTGCAGCCTCATGGGTACATGGGCTACGGAATCCCACCAGAGCATGCTATGCTGATGACCCCTGCGTACATCGACAGCAGAGTGGCTTATGGGCAGCAGCACCCCTTCCCACAGGCACCCATGCATACCGAGCAGCTGTACCCAGGAGTGACTTTATGAGAACTTCTTATTTTTATTAAAAGTTTTAAAAGCATAAAGACTAAAAAGTTAGGTTTGGATGTGTCCATACGTCCTATAGCCTTTGAGTCATGAGCTAGACTCCAGGGTTGGGGTTCAGCCAAAACGCAGGGTTTGTTTAGAGGAAAGAGGAATAAGGCAAGAGTGTAATCCAATTAAAGATGTGGGGTGCTTATTTAAAAAAAAACTAAAAAACGGTTACTTTGATAAGAGAAATTGCGGCAGCCGACACAGTGGGTTAGAGGGAATAAGTAGATATCCTTGTATATTTAGGATCTCCCAGAGGAATGTTTACTAAGCCAAGGGGGTGCTTTGAAATTCTCTAGCAGTGTTAATGCAATTAAATATTCCTCATGTTTATCTTCTGGGAAATTACATTGGTCTGTCACTTGATGATGAGACTCAATTAACATATTCTAGTTTACAACAAGATGAGATACGAAACAAGACTGTTCTAGTGTTGCTGGATTCTCCCCTCTGTGAGTCCAGTGGTCCACAAACCAGTAGAAAGCGGAGTGGGATATGAAACCAAAGACTGTATTCATGCTGAGAACTTTTAAAGTTTCTTCTTGTTGCACATGTTATTACAAATAAATGACAAGACTGCGTTTCGAAGCAATGCAAATGTTGTGAATGTCTTAAGTTTGCTTCTGGATGTGGAGCGATCTTTAAATCTGTCTTTTTTTAAAATTAAATAATCATTTTTGTAAAATGTACTTTATTTCACTGAATTGCAGTGCTCGACGAATAATAAAAAATAAATATAGCAGAATTGTCTTGTTCATATTTATTTTGGTTTGACCTTCACAACCTCTGGGAAATCCATATTGTGAGGATACAATATGTTGCATGTTGGTAATCTGTTTTAAATGCATACCGCTGGCCAAAACAGCGTAAGTGTTACGAACAGATACGTTGTTTCAGTATTTTAAATTTCCATCACTTTATGGGGAAAAATGAGGACATTTAAGGAGTGTTTCTGAAAGGACATCATGAGGAACATGTCTTCATGCTTGTGCCAGGGCATTTAATACTGTATTGTGATCATTCAGGATACTTGTAAGGATTGTATATGGTTTTAACTAAATGGGCTACTGTTGTTTAGCTGTGGGGTTTTCAAGTATAGCCATCATGTGTTTGGAATAGTGCTTGTCCTCAGAAATCTGAGATTCATGCATTTTCGCTTTAATTGTGGTGATGCAAGACAGATGTCTTTACAAGAATGACCCTGCTTGACCCAGCAGGGGGGTAATTGGGGAGGAATAAAGGGGCGATCTGTTCACACCTGGAGTGAGCCCAGGTGAAGAAGATTGTGTTAATCTGTGAGAAGTGTCTTCGGTGAGGTGTGAAGGACTGGCACACAAAGAACTTCAGATGGGCCCAGTGGACTGGGGGCTGGGATGCTTAAACAGATCATTAATATGGGGGCACATTTGCCTTAATTCTGGTTCATTAAGAGGTATTGCTGTATACTGCTTAGGGAAGTATATTCATTTTTAAGTGGGGTTGCATCAGACACTAATAAAAATAAACATGTACGTTTGTTGCTTAAAACCCTTCGTGTTGTAGCTAGATCCAGTATACTAAAGTGGCACCTTCATGATTTAAATGACATGTTATTTACTTCATCAGCTCTTTTCAAAATACATCCCCCCTCCCCCTCGAAAATTTGCATTTATCTTAATCTGCATGCAATTTATTTTAATCTACTTGAATCCGCCTTTTGTCTTCACAATTGCCCAGGAGTCGGTGACAATAGCCACCTGTAGCTGAGGTCATATCCCTGCTGCCCAAGCTTCACCTGGCTAAACCCTGTGCACACAGCGTTGGCCGTTAAACCTGTTCTTAAAACAGCATTCTCCTGAGTACAGAACTTGTTCATGTGAATAGATGGATCCCAATATTGTTAACATTAGCTGCACTTCTACTCTTTCTGTGTCCAGGCGCTGGATTGATAATCTTAAATATAATGTTGTCAAGGCAGAGAATAATAGTACTCTCTTCCATTAGAGAAAGTATGATAACTAGTAGGGATTGTCAGGCCTCTGGTATCTGCCATCTCAAGCCTGGTTTTCTATTGATCCAGTTCTTAAAATCTTTAAAAGGTAAAGTCAAAGGGACGAAGAGTGGTCCTACTGAATAACTGTATAATCCAGCGAGTGCAAAGGTTAAAGCAAAGTGTACAGTAATTTAGATACTAGATTAAACGTTTGTCTATTCTACTTGGGGATCTATTTGATCCTAAAAGCTGTTTTTTTTTTCTTTTTCTTTTGAGTTATACAGGACAAGGGTGTTCCTGATTCCTAATAATAGCTGGTTGATGCAGTCCTCTGGGATTCTCTAGTAGAATGCATTGATATGATCCAGGATTATCAGCCCACATAGTCTATTGTGTTATTATGAAGTCTGAATTTCTTTGAGGATTTATTCTGTCCCTTTGCTGTATAAATTACCTGGATCAATATGCAAACTGCAAGACAGGCAAGTCCAAAGGGAATCTGCTCTGTTACTGTAAAAACACTTTTCTGTTACAACCAGGTGCTGTTCTACGTCATAGAATATAAATGCAAAGCGATTTTAAAATTAGTTGGCCACTTTGCAAAAAAAAAAAACACCGATGCTACATCACAACATGAATAAGATATGTGTGTTTACAATAACTCTTATTGCAGTGGCACTACCTGCACTGTTACCATACCAACTCTCTCCCATGGCAGCACTATTGTGTTGTAGGTGTTGTATGTCTTGCATGTGCCAAGCACGTACTGCACATCTTCATGCCTGTTACACAGTAGTGATGTGATTACACAGTGACCTCTTGTGCCTTTTTTTTGTAAATTGCTTGTGGTATAGAAACCAAGTCGTGGTGACCAGTGTGGTGGTATTATATTTCTGATTTAATCTATAAAGTTACATTTCATGTTGTGTTTAATCACATAGGATTATATTATTCCGAAGTTGGTTATGGCATACATTATGTCTTTATACACAATATATTGTGTTTTACTTTCAAGTATCTAACATACAATTAAACCAGTGTGAAGTTAAAGGGTGTTTAATCAGATTTACAACTGTAACGACGTTTCAAATAACGTGGGGAGAAGATATTTTCAAAAGCAAAAATGCCTAAACGTCTCGAAATACTTAGGTACATTGACTACATTGTCAGACACTTTAGGAGCATTATGTGGGTGTCTGATAACCAAACTCACGCGAGACAAATCTCCCCGATCAGCTGACCAGGATTGTACACAGTCAATATGGCGGTGTGGCCAAGACTGATTTCCTGAGGAAATCTTGAGTGAGCCTACATTTTAAACAGAATAAAGAATTACACACTGGAGGCACTCTGGATCAGGCACCAGGGAAAATAACTTTACTCCGAAATGGATCACATTACCACACCAAAGGTGAGGATTTTTAGTAGGGTGTACCGTTAGATTTTTTTACAGACAGTATAATAATTACGAGTTACCGATACATCATGCAGGTCTTGCTTATTTTCGTTTGATTATCCCATAAGTGGTGTACTATCTGTGTCTGCCACTACAGCCTAGAAAATTGCATGCTTAAAGTTAGTATAATCTGGCAAAAAAAAAAAAAAAAAAAAAAAAAACATGAGCATGGTATTGAGAGCTATGATGTCAATGTTTTTTGCAAAAAAAAAAAAAAAAAAAAATGAACTGGGATTAATGACTGACCATCCTGGTCGAGATGGGTTAATGTTCCGACAGTTAGGTGTTAATTACATTTACCGGTAGTCTTTCAGTTGTAATGAAATGTCCAATAACTAAGTAATCCAAGTGTTATGCCCTTTTAGTTGTTTTGGCAAAAGAATGTCAGCGTCAATGCTATTATTACAGTATTGCATTACTGTCTTTGTAATTACATAGTATGTAGGAGAGCATTTCAGGGAATTTGAATCCACAGGAAGATGTTCTATTACTTCCAGTAGGATATATACATATATTCTTTACAGGTACTAAGGCAGCTGATTCCCCTGCTGCCAGTACGAAACTCATTCTTAAGATAATCACCTGCCTCACTTTCTCTAAACTTAAATCAATAAAACAGAAGTATTTCTTTCTTCAGCCTCATGTTAAACAATATATATTTTTTTCTTCTGGAAGTAGATAGATTTTGTCCTGGTAATAAGAAACTCCAAAATACAGCTGTCGGTAGATTGTCTACTGGTTCTAATCAATCCGATTTAAAATCAGTCAATAAATAAATTTGACTTAATGTTTAAAACTTAATACAAAAAAATAATTACAATAAGGAAGCTAAATAGTTTTATCCCAGTTTACACAGTACATTATATGCATCACAAAAACAACCTGTCAGTTCTTTGTGGTTTTAAGTGGTCTGCACTCACACGGATACCAAAATGATACTGTGTTCAGGATGCAGCTCTATTTCTACAGCTTGCACAAGTATATTAACCACCAGCATAGTGTCTGAAAACAACTATATACGTTTTACTATTGCATATCAAGCTTTCTTTAAAAAACAGACTAGTCAGACAGATGCAACACTTTAAACACGCATTCATAAATTGAGATAAAACTTAATCCTTTGCACTCCCCACTTCTGCCCCAGCCATGAACAGAGCCCCTTGATTGCTTGTGTTTTGTAAATTCAGACAAAGTAATTAGTGTGTAGAAAGGCTTTGGCTTTGAGCAGAGGATTGCCCTGTTAATATAACACTATTGTATGTTTGTATTTCAGAGGGTTTAATTAAATGTGCTCCCAGGTCTCCGGTTATTATGAACACTGCTCCTCGAAATGGCATCTGCATGGTGATAAAATAGAAAATGTCCACTTCTGCCAGGAATGATATACCAACACTTCTTTTTATTCTCAAATGCAAACCCAAAAGTCTTTCTTCTGCTATTAACTTTGTATCATATAAAGTAATTCACTTCTGCATAGGAAAAAAACCCAAAACCACAATGATCACTTGAATTTGCTGTATGATTATATAGTGCAATGGGAGCATGCAGTTAGTAGTTTCTTTATCTTTGAAGTATGCACTGCAGGGTCAGTGTAACCAGCAGGCTTTTGTTTTTATCAAACATGCTGGTATTTTCTGTAGCGAAAACACGACTGTGTGTTCTTGCATTGCTAATTCTGTAAACAAAATAATTTGGGTAGTGTCAGCCAGGTACTGATATTTGACATGCAGATAGATTAAAATACTTGCACTACAAAGCTGTTGGTGGTCTAGAATAAGCCTGACTGCAGGTTATGAATTGTTCAGATATCTACGTGTATCAGTGTGTGAGTGTCTGCAAGAATGAAATAGCATATTGTGTTTTATATATTTTAAACCATTTAGGTGGTGTAGATTACTCCTTTTCTAATAGCCCTCCACCCTCATGAATTGTGTTAAGAATGTGTTTGGTTTAATATTTCAGGTAGAACAAGTCAAGTTGATTGACAGGTATACCAATAAGAAGCCTGCAGCTGGAACTCTGTACCTGACTGCAACCCATCTGATCTATGTAGAGACTTTGGCAAACATCCGTAAAGAAACCTGGGTAGGTGGCATTATTGACTTTCTTTCTAAGGTATTGACTTGATAGCGAAATAGTGTGGCTGAAATACCATTGGGAACAAGTCATGCTTACATCCTGAAACAAGAACAGTAATGTGGAATCTCATTGCTGCACAGTCTTTGGGAAATAGGTCATTCATGGGGCTGAGGACCAATCCACAAACACTTTGCTGCTTTATGATCTCTGTTATTTCTTTAATGACATTCAGTGCATGTTTTTCTGAAGGGGCTGGATACATGTGCATTGTGTTGGTGCGTAGGGAACTCCAACACTAGAGTTTTGAATAAATTCATATTGTATTTTGCGGTGTGTCCTTTTTTAAATACCTCCCCTTTGTATTGTTTATGGCCTTGCTTGTATTTTGCTGAAGCATAGTTTTGTGTTATGTTTTTTGTTATGTATACTAAATCTATAAAAATAAATAAATAAATATCCACATACAAAACAAAATCTCTCATCAAAATGTACCGGTATATAGAATAGTTAAGCGTAAGTTTAATAAGTTTGAACAAAAATGTTATCTGCAAAGCAACTGGCAACAGTCTGTGCCTAACAGGAAGGAAGACCTGTGACCCCTCCTATCTTTATTGCACAACTCGTGCTGTTTTTCTACAACAGATTCTGCACCACCACATTGCCACTGTTGAGAAGCTTCCCCTAACCACCACTGGCTGCCCCCTGTTGATTCACTGTAAGAACTTCCGGGTCGTGCATTTTATTATTCCCCGGGAACGAGACTGCCAGGATGTGTATGTGTCTCTGCTCAAACTGTCCCAGCCAGGTACTGTATCACAAACATGACCTGTGATGACATTCACTGCCTCCAGACCACTGTAGTAGTATACACCTTTTCATTATTTCAGTGATGGCCCTTGTGTGAGGAATTCACTTTTCATCTTGATGTTGCCTCATTCTTCTTCGATTTTATAATCATTTGTATTATTCTTACTTTGTAGTATCTGAATGTCAGAAATATTAAAGCAATATTTTATTTTGAAAATAATACCAGATAAAGGTACAATATATTTTTTAGAAGTTAATGCTGTCTTATAGGGAGGAACATCATTTTTTATAGTTCTGTATTTGAAGTAAAATATTTTATAAACTCTGTCATATGTAAGGTTTTTTGGTTTAGTTTTTTTGCTAGCACTTGACAATAAGTGGTAAGAATTACATTGTATGTGTTTTCTTGTTTGGTGTTTGCTTCAAGGGAAGCTTGTGAAGCTTAATAATGGGAACAAAACAGAACATATGAACTGAACAGAACAAATTGAGTTACTTGGTTTTTCCATTAGAATGACG
The DNA here is from genome assembly GCF_017654505.1 of Polyodon spathula. Taxonomy (NCBI): domain Eukaryota; kingdom Metazoa; phylum Chordata; class Actinopteri; order Acipenseriformes; family Polyodontidae; genus Polyodon; species Polyodon spathula. Next base: position 57,401,667 of record NC_054540.1, on the reverse strand, counting down.
TTATAAATAAAGTCACCTTTGATTTGCTTTTATTTTTCCCCTGCAGCAAAACCTGAAGAGCTCTATGCTTTCCTGTACAACCCTAAGCAGAATGAAGCAGACAGAGGAATTAGCTGGAGTACCATTGATTTAAAAGCAGACTACCAGAGAATGGGGTTACCCAATGACTCCTGGCAAATAACTGACCTAAACAAGAACTATGAGGTGAGCAGAGCAAGACCGCAAATTCGTTTTTATAACTTTTTTTTTCTGGAATATTTTGTGTTATAATTAATGTTCTTTTTTAGTTTTTTTTAATTTATGTATTGTTTTTATGTAAAGAAGAGGGGGTGTTCTGACTTTGTTTGTGCCTGTCTTTTAATCCCCCATTTCTGAAGCATGTTGGGTACAAGAGCACAGGAATGTCAGTGCTGTGCCCCTCCTTTGGGGTTTTACACTCTAGTTTATTTTCAGTTACTGGCCTTCCTAGTAGGACATAGATACACAGTTTTTGCACCAGTCCTAAATGTATTGATCCATAAAAACAAGGTCAATGTATTTTTATAGTGTAACATTTTAACCATCTTGTAGGTTTTGCTCATGGAAACAATATCTCTCTTGGTCTGTCTTCTCATGACCACAAGGTGAAGGTTTAGGGAGTTGCTGGATGGAATAACAGTCTAACCCTATTTCAATGGAAACTGGGGTTTGAAGTGTGTGTTAAACAGGTGTGTTCTTTCTCTCTTTCAGATTTGCAGTACCTATCCTTCTGAGCTCGCAGTTCCCAAAAACGCAAGCCAGACTACAATAGTGGGGAGTTCAAAGTTTAGGAGCAGAGGACGGTTTCCTGTGCTGTCCTACTTTTACAAGGAGAATAATGTAACTTTGGTCTTTTGTTTTAGAAATGCATTTGAAGCAGTGTTTAAATTCTTTAGTTCAGTTTGCTGCCAGATAACTGGAACAAACGTTTTTCTTTGCATGTTTTTTGTTGTTGATGGATATAAGGACCTAATTGTCCCTTGCAGAACTCACCCGTTGAATGAAAAGCAGAGACAGCTGTAAATGTTTTACACACTAGAATTATAAAATTGAACTTTGTCTTCAACAGCTGCTGTCGACATTCCTTTTATTACGATTCCATGGTTAACCATTTGGGCGTGGATGTGAAAGTTTACTATAATTACAAAAAGAAAGTGGTAGGAAAAACCCCAAAACAATAGATGCTAGATAAGTATGTACATACCTTATGTTTTGTCCTCTAGGCTGCGATCTGCCGCTGTAGTCAGCCGCTGTCTGGTTTCACTGCTCGCTGTGTGGAGGATGAGCAGATGCTGCAGGCTATCAGCAATGCAAACCCAGGGAGTCCCTTCATGTATGTCGTAGACACAAGGCCAAAGGTACTGATTATCAGGACAAGAAGACAAAATATCACAATAAATATTTTACACCTTGTGCTTAGTTTTGTGCTAAATGTTGGCAGGCGTGTTCTCGTTTTAATTTAAATTGATTGTGAATGCATTGAGTGGTTATCGGGTGCGTGACACGGCACAATTTTGATCCTCAACAGTTAAACGCAATGGCCAACAGAGCTGCTGGAAAGGGATACGAGAATGAAGACAATTACTCCAACATTCATTTCCAGTTCGTCGGTATTGAAAATATACATGTGATGAGGAACAGCCTTCAAAAGCTGATGGAAGGTAATGAAAAGGCTTTTTGTCCTTGCACTTGCTTTTCTTCTTTCATTGTACATCTAAACACAGTATGTTCTTTCTTAACAGTGTGTGAAATGAAATGTCCCTCAATGAGCGACTTCTTGACAGGCCTGGAGAATTCTGGCTGGCTGCGTCATATTAAAGCTGTGATGGACGCTGGCGTTTTCCTAGCAAAGGTATTGGCCAGTGTGAAAGGGTTCTGCACCATGACTCTGTTGTTACAATCAAGCGTATTGGTAAATGTTTGTAAAGAATAGCATATTGGTATATATTCAAAATCTATGGAAATGTGGTTAACCATTTAAACAGATACAGATATGCCATCAGTCATGCTTATCATATGTTTTCTTTAGTTTCTGATAATAATAATAATAATAATAATAATAATAATAATAATAATAATAATAATAATATAGTGCCTTTCATAGTGGACCATCATCACAAAGCACTTTACAGAGGTAGGATGTGAACTGTGAATTATATGCAGAGTCACTTACAATAGGACATTGATTTAACATCTCATCCACAGGATGGAGCACAAGGAGGTTAAGTGACTTGCTCAGGGTCACACAGTGAGTTAGTCAGTGGCATATAATGCACAGTTCACAGCCTACCTCTGTAAAGTACTTTGTGATGATGGTCCACTATGAAAGGTGCTATACATTATTATTATAAACACAAAACATGTTGCAACTGGATGGCACACAGTCTCAGATTAAAATCGCATTAGAAGGCTGCAAATACTTTTCTAGATTCTAATAAACAGCAGTTGGGTAAATGAGTCCAGCCTGCTGTACACAGTAGAATTGTTTTATTCTTTTGTCCATTTTGATTTTCTTGTCCATGTCAGGCAGTTGCGGAAGAAAAAGCCAGTGTTTTGGTGCACTGTTCTGACGGCTGGGATCGCACTGCCCAAGTCTGCTCCCTGGCCAGTCTCCTCCTGGATCCATACTACAGGACAATCAAAGGCTTCATGGTAGGAGCTGGGGTTTGGCGCACCATAAGTATGCTTTAAGAGAGCGATCACTTGCAATTTTTAAAAATTAATGCTTAACATTTGCACACTGTTTTAGGGTAGCAAAATGAAGAAAGCTTTTTTTTGTTTTTAATGTAACATCACTGAAATTAATTGCTCAACCAATTAGGGATTAAGACACATTTATTAGAAGTATGTAACAGTAAACAGGCCATGCTTTACAGAATTAGGACTGACATGCTTTGTAAAGATGTCTTGGTGTTGCAGTGCAGGGTTTTGATGCCTGAAGTGTTTTTTGTTTTTTTTTTCAGCTGTGTTTTCATCTACGCTGGCTTGTGATGTTTTCCCTATAACACTGAAAGCCAAAAATTCTTTCTCTAAAAAGTATGTGCTTGAATGAATGTTTGACCTTTTAATAATACTAATTTCTTTTTTTTTTTTTTTTTTTTTTTTTTTACTAAGGTTTTAATAGAAAAAGAATGGATATCTATGGGTCATAAATTTACACAAAGGTATTAACATTTAATCTTTCTATGTTACTAATAACTGTTGTTCCTTTTGTACAGCATCCTCCATCATATGGTCACAAATCAGGTCCCACAATCTATATGAAAATTTGATTTATAAAACAAGTCCATGTATCTTTCAGGAAAGAGTATGATATCTTTTTGATCAGCTTAGGTGATATTGCTTTTTGGAATCAGTACCTGAATTTCTTTGCTTATTTCGAGACTGCATTAATCATCATTTATCATTCTATGATATTACAATTTAAAAAATAGCTTTTCCTTCCAAAATATTTTTGTGACAATTTAGAGTAAATACCTTAAAGAATTTGGCCCTAAGTCAGGGTATTAAGTAGGAAACTGTTACCAGTATAGTTTTGGATATCTGTAAAAATGCTTTCGCTTGTAACTTTAACACTATTTTGTGTATTTTATTTTTTTGTAAATAGACACTGATCAAGTAATTTGCTATTTCTGGGCATGACTAATTATGTATAATACAGTAACCAAAACAGTTTTGATTTAAGATGATTATGTTGGCTGCACAGAATAATGGACATTTACAAACTCTTCTGTCTCCAAACATGATGTGTATGACAGCAACATGTTCTCTTATGTTTTCCAGGTGTGGGCAGTTAGAAGGGGACCCAAAAGAGGTGTCTCCCGTGTTCACCCAGTTCGTTGAGTGCCTTTGGCAGCTGATGGAGCAGTTCCCATGTGCGTTCCAGTTTAATGACAGATTCCTGCTGGAAGTCCACGATCATGTATACTCTTGCCAGTTTGGGAACTTTATTGGGAACTGCCAGAAAGAAAGAGAGGATTTAAAGTGAGCAAATCTCTTTCAGCTGTTTTCAGAAGACTAGTAATGAAAGTGTGGTATATTCAACATAAAGAGAGAGGGGGAGAAGGCAGCACTGAAATAAACTTACAGTAGTACATAACTAGACTGTATCACTGAATGTCATTCCATTCTTTCGGGTGAGACGTTGTAAGTGACTCTGCAGCTGATGCATAGTTCACACACCCTAGTCTCATGTCTTGTAAAGTGCTTTGTGATGGTGGTCCACTATGAAAGGTGCTATATAGAAAATGTATTATTATAGAAATGTTATCCTGATTTGAGATGGTGGAACGGCATTTGTAGTCTCTAGCCAATTATTTATAAGCAACTAACCACAACACTGCAGTTAAGTTAGTCTTGAGGCATGACCTTGATGTGTTTTGAAGTGAACTGTAACTGTTTCTAATGCTTCTCACAGACTCCATGAAAGAACCTATTCAGTGTGGCCCTTTCTCCTGGAGAAGAAGATGCAATACCTGAACCCAGTGTACAGAGGCTCCTCTGCATTCGGTGTGCTGCAGCCCAACACGCTGCCTTTCAACTTCAAGTAGGTTTCAGATTTTAAAAAAAGTGTGTTTTTATTACTCCAGTACATATGGGAATGCTTTTGCTGATGCTGGCTGTAGAGAATCAGAAATTCTCAGATGTATTACATTTTTATTGATAAGCTATTGATAATCTGATGGTGTCTGTGCTGTTGTGTTTTTTTCTTCAGGTTTTGGTGTGCAATGTATAACCGCTTTGACAAAGGGATGCATCCAAAGCAGTCGATTCTGGATCACATGCTTGCCTTGATCAGCCAAAAGTCAGATGGGGAAGGGAAAGTCATTGAACTTCAAAATGTAAGTAAAAGGAAAAAACAACAGTTCAGGAGATTGGCAGCTGGACACAAAGGTCTTGCATGGACACTGACAGTGTGACAGTGTACTTTGATCATTTATTGTTTAGGTGTATAAAAATACAGTTTTGAAAGCAGAATGGGGCACTTTTCAGCAGTAGACTGAATTGTATTGAAATGTAATTGGAACTGGCTGATGCCAACATTGTTTTGGTAGTTTTTTCTATTTTGTGTAATTTTGTTTACAAAGGGATTAGTTAGGTAAACGATAAAGCAGTATATTTTGCAATTCTATTTATCTGTTGTATTAAAGGGTGCCATTAAGTGTTTTTTGCGTTTTTGTTTTTGCAGAAGATAGGTGGTTGTGGAGCCCTGACAAAGGAAGCCAACAATCTCTTGGATGCCCAGAACTCCCTTTCCCTCTCCACTCCCAATATCCCTCAGGACTGTGCAGAGGAGACAGAAGTTTCTCTGACCAATGGCACAACAGGAACAAAAGAGGAACGTTCTTCTGAAAGGTCCAGAGAACAGGAGGAGTCAAAAATAGAAGCTCATATTTCATTCAGCAATGGCGAGACTCCAGTTCCGATCGTCGCCAAGTCCATCACACAAGCAGAGGGCGTCTCTGTGGTTTCCAGTACTGCTGCTGATGGGTAACCCTGGCAGCCTTACCTAACACTGGGGGTTTCGTTTGTCAGCAGATACAGAGCAGGTGGGAACCCAGTAGCTATTTACACGTGGAGATTTTCATCCAGTATTAATTATCTGCTGCATTTTACTGTCTTAACAAAAGTACAGTGCCGTTGTGAACTACTCCTTAATGACTTGCTTGGGTGAACATCCAAACTTTGAGGTTAGAATTGACCTTAGCAACGTTCAGAAAACATGAAACACTACATTCATATGCAGTGGTCTAAGAGTCGCGATGTAAAGGTGATACAGGTTCAAATACGGTATGACGGTGTTCAAGCTGGTCTGCTTCCATTTAAGAAAAATAAAATGATTGAATACCAGAGAAATCCACAAAGTTTCATCCCTTTCCAGCTTCTTATAGTAGTGTAAACGACTAGTGAAAAAAAAAAACACTTGCAAGAAATCATTTTCCCGTAGCACAAAATATGTTTAATATTACTAAAGGGAATACATTCCAGATATAGAGAGGGACCAATTCTTATTATTTTTTCATATAACAGATTGTGTTATATTTTGGAACTGCCAAATTAGCATTGCTGTTACAGTGTAGCCAAAATGTTTAATCAAAATGTTTCAGTGACTAACTAGCTTACTGTGTAGTAACAGTATTTAACTGATGCTGAGATAATTAGGATAGTCTATCTGCTGTTCTATGCAATGCTACATTTTCGTTTTAAAGACTGAATCTCATTTAGATGCCTGTATCCTATGGGTAATGCCAAAGTGTAATTTTAATGCATTCTTAATAATGTGATCTGTTCTGTTCTTTTTTTTATTTTCTATTATATAGCTCACATGCATGTAAAGAAAGCAAGCGTCATCACAAACTTTACAAGGGGAGATATAAAGTATACCTCTACCATATTTGTATCCAAACTTCCTGGCTTAAGTTTGTGTCTCTCTATGATTAGCCATTTTTGCTCCATTTCAGTGGAAAAAAAATAAAATAGATAAACAACATTAACTCCTTCAGAAACTGAAGCATTTGGCCTTGGGTGTTGCTGCTTTAATGTGAGGTCCTTGTAGTCCACAAACAGAGAAATTGAATTTGTAAGCTGCTGGTTATGCTGTCTCTAGTAGATCGGCATCATAGGTTTTTGGATATAGTTTTGAAGTTTTTGTTCTGTGTTACACTGTAGAAAGGGAAAGAAAATATAAAATGATTTTTCTGTTCCGGTATTTTTAAAAAAAAAAGAAAATAATAATTATATATAAATTTGTTTATTCTTTTTAAAATTATTCTATAAAAATGTTTTTTTTTTTTTTTTTTTTAAGTATTATTTAGCAAAGAAATTTGCTTTGTAGAAAGGATGATTATTGGAGAGTATAGTTAGGACAATTTCTTAATGTTTGCGTGTCTTTATTCTTCCTGGGGAAAAAAATAAAAAATCTATCTGGTATATAAGCTACTTCATAATTCATGACATTTAACCAAACTTCTAAAATCGTATGCCAAGTTTTTCAAGTAAAATGGTAATGCCCCATTGTTTTGTTTTCAGAATTGGATTGATAAATTGAATTGCACGTATACCTTTAGCAAGTATATACTTCTGTATGTACCACTGAAAAAAAGCCTTCTGTTTTCTATTATGTCTTGATTTGGAGCTCACAGATTTTCTCTTTTTTTTCCTGTACATGTTGAATTCTATTAATAGTATATGATGTGTGGATGATTTTTTATATATATATATATAGATAGATAGATATTGATTGATTGATGTCCTGAAAATCAAATAACTCCTTTTACATTCCCTGAACCAGTGTTAAATTAGTACATGCACATCTGTATTTTATGTGATTGTGCCAAGAAGAGATATAAGCAAGATAAAAAAATATCAAGTCTTATCATGAATGAATTTGTGCACTTAGCTGTCTTCCACTTGTAAAGCAGTGCCTGCGAGATACAAGCTGTAGTATGATAAGGGCAGGGCAGAGTGATTGTTTAAGTTCTTTCTTGCTGTGTGTTTACTGTATTTGTTACTACTTGAAAGGAAAGAGAGTAACTGCAGACTTTTTTCTGTCCTAAAAGGTTATCCGAATAGATTTGAGTCTAACCAGCGATGAGATTTACTGAAGGCTTATGGCTTAGCATTATAGGCTCGAGGGAGGGGAAATCATTTACTGTAAATCTTTTAAATTTTTAGTATTAGAATTGACTAATCTTGCTGAAACTAACTGACTAGACTATTCTGAACACCTGTAAAAGCAAACTAGCTAAAGGGTGTAAAACACAGCTGATCGTTCCGATCGTGGTTAAATGAGAGTGAAAAGGGACATTTCTGCAGAATGATGGCAGGAAACCAAAAATGAATTGCTATATGAATGTTGTTCAATAAAAATAAAAAAAATCTGTGTACATTTTCAAACTTGTATTTGCACTGCAGCAATTTGTATTGTCTTCAGTTAAACTACTGTACCCATATATTTAGATACGGTTGGTGCAGTACAAGAGCACAGTGCTGGAAGGGGAGGGATCAGTAGTGTGCTCTTTGTATAACAGTGTTTTAACTGCTCTGTGATGTCAGCCTCGCTTGATAGGGACATTTTTACACGTGCCGAATCCACTGCTCCATGTGAAAAATGAAAGGGAAAACATTAACATTTTATTAATATCATTCTTTACATTGTTCATGTTATTTTAAGAACACATTTCCTGCATATTGCACTGTTTTTGTATTGTATTTCATTTAAAAAAAAAAAAGCACTGTATGATTTAATTTTTCTTGTGATTCTGTAAAAGATACATCTTGAAAGCAGTGGAATTTCATTTTTTCTAAAGATAAATGTAATAAATATGTAACATCATATTTCACAGTGTTTTGTATGTGTTTTGTTTTCTTTTTCCTCACACTAGGCTGTTGACTCAGTAGGAAAACCAGCGTTAACAAGTAGCATAGAATGATGACTGACTCAGCTTCCTAATGGACATATTTTATCAGGTGAAAGCACCCGTTTTGAAAGCTGGTAACTTAATTCAGTCATTGTGATCTTCCGGTCAGAGCTACAATGCATAGCTAGTTATTGAAAAATGATTTAGAAGTGTAAATCGGCAGTGGTGCAGGTTAAAAGGACACTACAATGACAATCTAGCTGCCTTTGAGGGCAAGACATTACAGGTGCTGGAAGACTGTATTTGGAATGCTGGGAATTAATATAATATAAAAAATGGCACGCTTATTTTGGTGCTACCACAATCCCATATTGCCAAAAAGAAAACCCTGATAAAAATAGCATGTTGCAGCAGGTGGTGGATTAGTAATACGCTATCCTTTCAACACAGAATGAAGGGTTTCTTCAGAGTAGAACATGACCCTGTTGTTTTCACATGTACAGTACAACACAGTCTTCTCTGGTTTTCCATTAAGCACACGTAGATGGCTGATGTCTACAGAGATCCTATCCAATTTCATATATACAATCCTGGCTGCCTCTGGGACAGCTGACTGATCTGTATTAGTCAGCATGGCAGCTGACCGCTTTCTTGAGATTGCAGACTGCGAGAATTCCTTGCCCCTGTAGTGTCAGCATCATTCCAATTCCTAATACATTTTCAACAGAGCACTGGTTTCCAGGTCATTTACTATGTTTTTTGGAACAGTGTCATAGTGCAATCACACAGAAAATTAATTTGAATTTGACATATTAAGTTTTGAAGCTTTTGGTTTCAGAATGTGAATTTGTGTACTGTATTTTTATTTTTATTTTTTACGTTTATTAAAAAATAGCAGGCTGTTGGCCATCATTTCAATAAAGGATGTATCCCTCAATTGTTTGGAGTGGTTTATATAGTATATATTCCAGTATGTAGCTACTGACAATCAACCAGAAATCAACAGAAAATGTGTGTTGATTTTTTAACAATTTGCAGTAAAAACAAAACAATGAGTTGCCTTTGAAGTTATAAGTTAAATGAAAATAACCTACAACCTTTGCTTCATGCAAGTATAAAGATTTTGAAACTGGTATCCACAAGTCTGTGCTAAGGCTCGCTATCAGAAACCAAAACAGCAGTAGCACCTGTCTATCAACTATCTATATTTACACTCTTTGCCAGAGCTCTCCAAGAATGGAAGTTTAGGGGGCAACCATTTTCAGTCTAAAAATACCCTCCCTTGATGACCAGGCTATTCTGTGTTACTGAGGTATGTCGTTCTGAGAAACACTTGCTTCAGTCTGCTTGAAAGTTCACTACTGGAAACGTGCTTTTAGGTTTTTAATTTGTAATCAAGCAAGTGGCCATGGATAAGACATCATGTTCATCACAATCGCTGTGTTAAGTCGTCAGTGTCACTGGATGCTGCTTGCGCACGGGGTAAGGCATGTCTTGGGGGTTATTCTTATTGTGATTGCTATTTAACACCCCGTTTGTGCTGTTCTGTTTTGAATTTTCTAGGGATATATGGACTTCTTTGGCATTACAATGGTAATAATTTTTGACCCTTAAAAATTTGTTCTTTTGAATGTTGGATTATTATGGGTTTTTTTTTCTCCAAATACTAATGAAAATAATCAATATACAGTACGATGTACGTCAAAGAACCGTGTGTAGTGAAGAAAAGAAAGAGTGTGAACAAATACACATATAAGTAGAATACAAATTTGAAAACAAACTTTTTGCTTCCATTTAAAAAAAAACTGTCAAGGTGTCTTTAACCAACTAATAACCCATTCTGTACTTTCAGATCTGTACTTATGCTTCGTTAGTATAAATAATGGTATTGAGAAGGCCAGTAAACATGAGTTTAATGGACATCTCCAAGATCTTTTCAATGCTCCAGCCCAAGGACGAAGAGGAGGACGATGGTGAACGACATGAACTCAGCCAGGCAGTGTCTAACGATGATGACAAGCTTCTCTCTGAGCTCCTGTCCCAGGAGAGGTATAGAAGGTTCATCAACAGCAGAAGCGGCTGGGGTATCCCGGGCACCCCTCTCCGCCTGGCCGCTTCTCGAGGTCACCTGAGATGCCTGGAGGTTCTTCTGGCCTGTAACGCTGAGGTAGACAGTTTGGATGTGAAGGCCCAGACTCCCTTGTTCACTGCTGTCAGTGGGAAGCATCTAGACTGCGTTCACGCTCTGCTGCAGGCAGGAGCTAACCCTAACGGCAGCATTTACAACAATTGCTCCCCAGTGTTAACCGCTGCAAGAGAAGGGGACGTGAACATCTTGAGAGAACTGCTCCAGTTTGGTGCAGAGGTTAATGCTAGATCAAAGGTTCCTGAATGGGCTTCAAATGCTGGTGCTTGTAGTGGACCTCTCTATCTTTCTTCAGTTTACGGACACCTTGATTGCTTTAAGCTGCTTCTTCTTTACGGGGCGGATCCGAATTATAACTGCACCGATGAGACACTGCTTGCCAGGATCAAACAGCCCAAGACAGTGTTGGAAATGTGCCTGAGACACGGTTGTGGGTTGGAATACCTCCAGCTCCTTATTGCTGTTGGAGCAAACGTCTTCCTTCCCACACTCATCACAGAGAAAACCAGAAAGCAAAATGAAGCAGTGGAACTCCTGCTAAAAGAAAGAGGTGAGAATTGAGCATGGTATTAACAGTTTAGACAACACACATATTCTAGGCTATTTAGAAACCATCTATAACTTCAAACACATAGGCACAGATTCTATAGTAAAGCTTAAAACATGTAACATCAGCTAATGCCTTTATCAGTCAGAAGTGTCTGAGAGTCAAAATGGATCAGTTTCACAGTTGACTTTCAATTACTTCTAAACAAACCTGTGTATTACAATCGTTACCCAATGATTATGGGGCTGTAATATAGAGATGTATTCACATTTTAGTTTTCAATGACTGGCTTCGAGTTTGATTGGAGAAGGCCTTGTTGGCTTAGTTTCTCGGTTCAGGAAAAAAAAAAACATGTGACTCAGTAACCTTTCAACTCTGTTGGCGTCACCTGCTTAAAAACAACACCAAAGAAGAGATGGGGGATTTGAAAGGTCACAGTCATACCATATGATGTTTCTGGAATCATGAACATCACTTTTTTTTATTCACAATGCCTTTGTTCCATTTTCAGGAACCCATTTCCATTTTTGTTTAAACAGACTGTTCTGTCCTGCATGTCATGTTTGTCCAGTAAGCGTGCTGCTGGTAGAAAATGTTTACCTGGTGTTTTAAGTAGTGTTTGTGTTGGGCTGCTCTACTTTCTTGTCCCTTTAATATGCTGAACATTTCCATTACCTTTGTTAGGTTCGTCATTCTGAGATTAATATTTCCAGTTCACTGCCTCAATTCTTATTTGAGGTGCTAAAATAATAAATAAATAAACAACGCTGATCTTTGTATATTACTTAACAATAATCTCTTTACATCTTTTCAGCTTGTCCAAAAACCCTGATGTCTCAGTGCAGGCTAGCAATCCGAAGCTACTTGAGAATGGCCAACAAAATACACTCCACTGACCGACTAGACATCCCACCAATCCTGAGGAACTACTTAAATCACATGACCTGAGTGGCGTGGAATTCTGTGATGTCATTGCCCCTACTGTGGAGTTGCGCCATGGAAACCTCAACAACAGAATGCTGCGGAATCTGCACATACATTCCTTCTGTACCATGATTAATGATAACATTTTAATTACACTCTGCAAGCAAAGCAAGCTGTTTTAAAACGGATTGATTTAGAACATAACAACATAAGAAAGTTTACAAACGACAGGAGGCCATTCGGCCCATCTTGCTCATTTGGTTGTTAGTAACTTATTGATCTTAGAATCTCATCAAGCAGCTTCTTGAAGGATCCCAGGGTGTCAGCTTCAAGAACATTACTGGGGAGTTGATTCCAGACCCTCACTATTCTCTGTGTAAAAAAGTGCCTCCTATTTTCTGTTCTGAATGCCCCTTTGTCTAATCTCCATTTGTGACCCCTGGTCCTTGTTTCTTTTTTCAGGTGGAAAAAGTCCTTTGGGTCGACAATGTCAATATCTTTTAATTGTAATTGTACAGTTAATATGGTTTTAAATACCACTGCGTTTGCTAAGTATTGTCTGGGGAACCATCCAAATTACCACAAGGGTCTCTAGACCTGTTAAAATAAACTGCTATATAGTGTGCTGGTGGTTCAGATGAAAAAGTGTAAAATGGAGTTGAAAGGTATAACACTGCCCCCTGAGGGGTAAAGGGGGTAATGCATTTTAAACAAATATTTAACCTCTGTAAGCGCCTGCACAAGCAGGTTCTTTTTGTTGCTGGGTTTGAGGTGCTGGGTTTGCAAGCACTAGGTACGGAGTCTGCGTCCAGACCCTGTGAATCTGGTTGCCCTCGTCAACCCTACGATCTTCACAGTTAAAAATAAAACCTAAAATCATCTACATTAAATGCAACTGGTCTTGCTCGATTCATGGCTGGGTTTATTCTCTGTGCACCCACTGCAGCGTCAGGGGAATGCAAGCAAAAGCCAATTGCGAGTTATGCAGCCTTAGCTATTGATTAACACCTTTTGATATTTAACCAACTTCAGCAAGTCCTGTCTGTCCTCAATGCACAATGCCAAGGCAGGAGGGTTGCCTTTCATATACATCAGCCTGATGCTCTTTATAAACCTCTAAGAGAATGAATATCTTAAAGGCCAATGGCTTCATTTTACGTTGTCATTTCTCAGCATGTGTGTATATGTATGTAAGTATTTCATGTAAACATAATAGTCAAAGAGGATGTATCACTATAATGTGCTTTACCGTGCTGAGCTAATCTAATACTGCTTGATGATTTATCTATTTATTCTCTGAACTTTATTAACGCATAACATTTTAAACTCTTCTCATCCACTGTCACCCGCCGAAAGGAGCTTTGCGGTGAAAGCTTTTATTTTCTTGGAAGTTAGCCCATTTTTTTGCGCAACTTGTTAAGATAAAATGGCCAGTCTGTTCATTTATTTTGTAATACCTCTTAAATATAAATCAATCAATTTTATGTTAATAAAACATTTAAACATGCAGTTTTCTTTATTTGTGGCCTTGAACAAAAGCTTGCAGTTTGTTCTTTTTTTTTTTTTGATGTAAGACTTTTCTGGATAAGATGTCTTAAAAAAAAAAAAAAAAAAAAAAAAGAATTTCTGAACTTGACTACAATGGCATGTGTGAATTACAGATCAAGACCTTAGAAATGTCAAATATTGCCAGGAAAGGATGGCACAAAACCACTCAATGTTTCAACACTTTATTAAACAGGTTAAACGTGTATATTACATTGAAAGACTCACTTGTTGTATTTTTTTTTTTTTTTACTAGTAATCACATTTTGAAAACATTTATTTTCTGTGAAGCAAACAGCAGTGAAAAGTTGGAGAATGTATTTGAAAACCAGTGGACTTTTAAGTTAGTGATTCAGTCTACCGTATTTTATTCATATTCTTTTGTGAATAGCCGGCTATAGCTTGCAATGTATTTTCCTTGACGATAACAGCCAGTTGCAGAGTATAAGGGAAGAGGTGTCCAAACAATAATATTGTCACGTCTGCATGTCAAGACAGAAGTAAAGTTATTTAAAATAAATATCGTATTGGTGGTGCCGAAGTACAGCAGAACCAGGGCGGTAATAACCCCGCCTCCTCTGCTGATTGGTTAACATGCCAGCGACTTCCAATCTCACTGGATTACTGTATTGTCAATCGCGGTCGCACGCCTTTGCGTGGGTGTGGAGAAAGACCGTCTTGGGAGGAAAGCGATTTAAGTTTTGTTTAAGTTTTATTTATTCTGTCATGCATTCGTTAATTTTCAACACAGGCTGCCATTAGCGTTTATAATTTAGGTGAGTTGTTATGCTGCACGTGTTAATAATATACGCTTTGATTTTCCAGGAAGTTTTTTTTTTTTTTTTTTTTATCTATGTAGCTACACTGTACCGATGTCGCCATTGCTTGTGACATATTAATATCTAGTGTCACGGATTTATACGAAATCAAGATTAATGTGGTTTTCAGTTCTTCTAGAAAGAGTTTCATGTTATAAACAAAATAGCGTTGTACAAATTAAACAGCATTGTTAGTAAGTGAGCTTGGGTGGACATAATGTCAATATAATATTGTCTGTCCTGGTTTAGAAAGGTAACATTTGTATATATTTTAAATGGGTTATAAATGAACGCATGCAATCATGTTCGATTTGGTACTTTATGATTTTGTAAAAAAAAAAAAAAAAAAAAAAAAAAAAATTATCAAAACAAAATAAAACATACTATAATAATCATATTTATGAATGTAATCCAGCAAGCTGCTCATAGTATACAGGCCTTCTGCAGCTATGTTGTGGTTGGTATGCTGGTGGCGCTGTTGTGCTTCTCTGACAGACGTGGCATAACGGTCGGTACCAACCCTTCTAGTGTACAGAGTAATATGTGTTTGTATAATTGCTTTAACTTCAGCAACATCTGAGCCAATTAGTGCAACGCTATGTTAACATTATTGCGGAAGGCAAATTTGGTATTTAGTTCAAGATAATGATGTGTTTTGAAGACCTTATGTCGTTGAGTAAGACTCGTTAAAAATCTTAAAAAGGTTATACTGAAACGAATAACATCTACATATCTACACACACACACACTGCACTTTTTTGGAGCCTTTCAAGAAATAAGGCCTAATTCTTTCCTGTTCATTAATGTTTGAGTTTGCTCTCTGGAGTGCCCCCCCCCCCCCCCCCCCCCCCCCCCCCCCCAAGTTATTTTCATGTACCAGCCAAAAGAAGACGAGGAGGAGGAGGAGGAAGACGATGGTGAAAGACGTGAACTCAGCCAGGCAGTGTCTAACGATGACGACAAGCTTCTCGCTGAGCTCCTGTCCCAGGAGAGGTACAGAAGATTCATCAACAGCAGGAGTGGCTGGGGTATCCTGGGCACCCCTCTCCGCCTGGCCGCTTCTCAAGGTCACCTGAGATGCCTGGAGGTTCTTCTGGCCTGTGACGCTGAGGTAGACAGTTTGGATGTGAAGGCCCAGACTCCCTTGTTCACTGCTGTCAGTGGGAAGCATCTAGACTGCGTTCACGCTCTCCTACATGCAGGAGCTAACCCTAACGGCAGCAAGTACAACAATTGCTCCCCAGTGCTAACCGCTGCAAGAGAAGGGGACGTGGACATCTTGAGAGAACTGCTCCAGTTTGGTGCAGAGGTTAACGCTAGATCTAAGGTTCCTGTCTGGGCTTCCCATTCTTCGGTCTCCAGTGGACCTCTCTACCTATCTGCAGCTTACGGACACCTGGATTGCTTTAAGATTCTTCTTCTCTATTGGGCGGATCCGAATTATAACTGCACTGAAGAGAAGCTCCTTGCCAGGATCAAACAGCCCAAGACAGTGTTGGAGATGTGCCTGAGACATGGCTGTGGGTTGGAATACATCCAGCTCCTGATAGATTTTGGAGCAAACGTCTTCCTTCCCACACTCTTCATAGAGAAAACCACGAAGCAAAATCAAGCCTTGGAGGTTTTGCTAAAGGAAAGAGGTGAGACTCGATCATGGTATTTACAGATAATACATAATACACACACACACACACACACACACACATAAGTATATGGAAAGAATAGTCAATAATCTTTTTTTTGTCAGCAATGCAGAATGATACTCAGAAGGGGTGGAAGTAAGACTTTCATTGCATAGCAATTTGAAACGTTCCAGATTAGCCTGAGCTCAGACTTCACTGGGTGTCATCTTATGTTTTAATAAATACAAAAGCATCACAATTTAGATGCCTGCATTTTAGACAGAGGTGCTGCTAAATGCTTAATTTTTCTTTAAATTAAAAGTATTTGTTTTACAGCATTTAGATGTAACTGATACATTTATCATATTGTCTAGATAAATAAATTACACAGTTACAAGATACCCAGGTAAAAAAACAAAACAACAAAATCGCATTAATAACACTATGTAACACAATTTTTGTTCCTGGGTAGTAAGTGTTATTTCCTAATTGCTTATGCCTCAAAAGTATAGAAAATGGCTAATAGAAAATGTAATTTGTTACACGGTGTAATTAGCCTCCATCTTCTCTTCAGCTTGTCCACAAACCCTGATGTCTCAGTGCCGGCTAGCAATCCGAAGCTACTTGAGAATGGCCAACAAAATGCATTCCATTGACAGACTGGACATCCCATCAGTTCTGAGGAACTACTTAAACCACATGACCTGAGTGGCGTGGAGCTCACAGTGATGTCACTGCCCCTTTTTCTATAGATCATGTGACTGAAAAATACGTTCTAGTAAAAATGTGTATGTAAAATGAATGCATTGCTGTACATCAAACCAGTCCTGTGTAAACATTGTTAGAGCAAATATTCCATTGCAGAGGAGTTAAAGATGTTAAATTAACAGGCAGCTAGCTCCTGGAAGAAGTGGTATTGGCGACCCCTCCCTGTGAGTCATATCTTAGCCAATTATTTTGTGTGTCTTTTTTAAGTACTGGGAAATTGTGTTTTATTTATTAAACTATTGGTATTTTAATAACACAGATTTAATACCCTTGTGTGTATGGTAAAGTGAACTAATCCACAGTATCGTAATTCCATGATTTGTTTAATGTTTTGTTTTTTTAAATCTGGTATTTATTTCAACATTTTTTTTTTTTTTTGGTTTTTGGAGGGGTGGTGGTGATAACAGTATGGAATTCAGATTCGGATGTGTTTGTTGAATTTAGCAAGCTCAACAACTAAACCTTGTAGAAATAGTTTGAACAAATAAACAATATACATATAAAAAATATATTATATTTATTATTGTTATTGTTATCATGGCACCCAGTTAAAATGGTGTGTGGCCACCAGATCCATAGATGCCACTGCAGACAGTTCCTGAAACTGCTAGTGACTGACAAGGGTGGGAAACTGGGACTTCCTTTATCAAGACCTCCAAGGCTTTCTCTATGAGTGTGGGAAGGAAGACGTTCGCTCCAAAGTCTATCAGGAAATATACATTGTTAGCATACATTAAAAATAAACAACCTGCAGTGTGCTTGTTACTCAAACAAACGAGCTGTAATGCAAATAGCAATTTGTTTTTCTTTTTATCCCTTATGCATAAAAAAAGATAAAAAAAGTAAGAGAGTCACAACACATGTGCTGAGGTCTGAAAGTTAGTTATTGTTCAGAGGTGTACTGTATAGTTTGACATACAACTCATTACAGTACAGTAGCAGCATCTTTAATTGCACATTTAGTACAGCATGCTGTATAAGTTGCATATATACACTTTGCATGGATAGATAAGAGCTACACTTTGCAAACCTTTACCTAAGACCAATCTCTGTGCAAATACTCATTTAAACTGGAGAACAGAACATTGTGCATGTTTGAATCACAAACTAGATCACTGAACATAAAATAGCAGCCAGGCTATATACAGCAGTACTGAGGGCAACATGTGCATCCAAAACACAGTACACGTGCGGCTGGTTTCACAACCCCTGATTCAGCAGCAATCCTGGACGACTTCACCTCAATAGCATTGAATAGGGCACGATAAATACAATTTCTGTGAAAGCAGCCAATATGCAGGCTCCTGCTATTCTGTGGCTAAACAGAACGTAGGCGGTTGTAGCGATTTGATCCCGCCCCTTGTGTTTTACAATTGGTCAAAGTGCAGTGGGTCCCTGCTAATAGTGTAATGCTATTGGCGCGGATCTCACGCATGTGGTCCCGCCTTTGTTGTCCCCTGGTGTAGCTCGCTCTCTCCCCCTCGAGATTCTGCGCAGGGAGGGAAGGAAGGAAGGAGAGAGAGAAAAAAATTAAACAAAAGTAAACTGGATTTAGTGCGTTCATTCCTCCCTCCCTCGAAACACACAGGCAACATCTTCTGCAATTACGGTCTAGGTGAGTCGTTTTTCCATCGCTGGTGGTGTATGTAAATACAGAATTTCCAATTTTTAGGCAATGCAGCAGAAGTGTAGGTTTCTTTGTCAGTCGACTGTTTATTTTCCAAAAAAAAAAAAGACAAAAAGAAAGCTATTTTACAGTAATGTTTGGGAATACTTGCCCTGCACGCTGCACTATTAATGCATTTACAAAATGTGATTCCAAAATAATTATATTCTGACTGTCTGTAACCTGTGCAGTAACTAGCACCGGCGTGAGGTTGAGCTGGGGTTTGCAGTGTGAAGCCCCAGTATTAGTATTGTTGAGGTTGTATTATTTTATTCTTCTAGATGCACTGTAAAAATTGAACGCGTTTATGTATGTAGACGCTCCTGTTTAGAGTGAGTGTTTTATGTGTGTCCCGGTTCGTATTTGGATCTCTTCGAATCAGTGGACCGATACCTTGCGGATTCCAGTCAGCCTGCGTAGGCCTGTTTGGAGTTATATGCTACAGCATCGTTGTGGTCTCTCGCATCGCAGCATGTGTAGCTAGAGGACAGTGTTGTTTTTATGTAGCACGTTTATTAGGTTTGCTAGAAATGTTGTTCTCTTAATCGCTCTTTCGAAGTGCAAATCGCAATATTGTTGTGTTGCACATGAACAGCCAGCAGTGGCGTGGCTTTTAAAGTTGCATTATGTTACGGTTGTCGTTTTCACTCGCTCAGTTTCTGCAGCTCCGTGAAAAACTGTCAAAGCCAAATTAACTCAAAATACCGTAACAACATTTCCGTTCAGCTGTCTGTCTGCCGTTAGTCATGTAAGTTTATGGCACTATATCGCTGCTAGTTATTTAATTACTTCAAACAGCAGACCCAGATTGTAATTTTAGTAGCCAGTTTGACACCCAGAAGCAGCCCATCTGTACTGCTGTTTGACAATTCAGTATAGGTTGCTATACTATGTTAGTAAGAGACCTCACTTCTTTGTCACAACCTTTGTTAATTAAATGAAGTATGTAGTTTGTTTTATAGGTTGCTTGTTCGCGTCAGGTTTTAGCAGTTGCAGTCGCAAGTTATTATTACAGTAATTGTTAAGCTGAGCAAATGCGCACAGTACAGACTGCACTACCACAATTAAAGTATGTACTGTACAGTTTCAGCTCTGTAATCATGCAGTTGATTAGGGATAATGTTTCCAGGTAACCTGCTTTCTTCCTAGGACGGTGTACACGCAGGAGGGAGCTGTATTGACATGCTTTAGGACTTTAATTGCTGCTAAGAATTAAACATTTTTTAAAAGGTACAATGACTCCTGGCACCAGACATTTGAACAATTTCCAGACGTGTTAAAAATAGCAGTTTACTTGACATTGGATAGCCTGTCTTGAACAGGGCTGTGGGTTTGTGTTTGAGGCACTGGTTATTGGATTACATTTAGCTAAATCTTCATCTGTATGCATACATATGTGTACACCACTGTCGCACAATAGGCACCCAGACCTCCATTCTGGGGCTTTGATAGTGTGTTATTGTGTATTCTAAAGAAGGAATAGTTGGAGCAGTTTTAAAGTGTTTATGTCAAAAATATGCCTGCTGGTAAATATGTTCTGTTTGCTGGAGACAGGTACCTTTTGTATAGAACACCTTGTTCACAACAGGATGTACTCCTTGGCCAACATTTCTGTCATGTGAGAAGTACAGTGAGTGAATGGTATGTTACCAGATTGATTTGTTTTTGCAAGAGAAGCTGGAGCACTTTTTGCTTTAACAATGATGGCTGTTCTATAAAACAATGGTGAACTAGCAGGAAGTCTCTTAATGCTAGAACTTCTATTGTATTTCTATTGTATTAGATGTCAGTCAGTCACACCTCCTACATTGTTTTGACACATCGTGCTCTAGCCACCCCCTATGCATCTACTGCCTAAAAAAAGTTTGACCTTATTCAAACAAAAGAATAGTTAGTTAGGGAGAGCCAGAAGTGAATTAAAATAAATATCACATTCTTAGTTCTGGAGTGCACACTACTTTTTCTGTGAAGGCTGTATTTTCAAAGCCACATGAAGTGTGATGAAATTGTTCATGTAGTAGTGTCACGTACTGTGAATGAAGCTGACAGGGACCTACGAATGCTTAATTGGGTGAGTTAATGGCAATATCTTTTAGCTGTGCATAGGCACTGTTGTAATTATGTACCAAATGGAGACCTACATTTTATGACTGACACCTTTTTAATGTGTTGTGGCAGGGGGGTGTGGAAGCTTATTGTGTGTTGTTGCAACTTTATAAAAATTATATTTCTTCTTTATTTTAGGAACATTATGATGCATTTTCAAGAGGTGAATCTTGCAGCAGTGTTTTCATCCATGTTCACAGTTGAGTGCACCTGGCTGTAGAAAGCATTGCCATGGAAACCAGCAGCGGAAGACAACAGACAGCTGAAACAAAGCCTTTGTATGGTAGCTGTGAAGAATCAGCCAGAGGGTGCCAGGCCCAGGGGACGGAGGCAGACGGGACATCTGAGTGCACTGATGCTACTCCTTCTGAACTGCCCCCCCCTGGGAAGCTGAAGAAAACAGCTTTTAAACTGTTTGGAGGGAGAAAGAGCATTTGCACTTTACCCAGCTTCTTTGGAGGAAGAAGCAAAGGTCATGGGAAGGGGTCCTCTAAAAAGGGGATCAGCAAGAGCAAGACTCATGATTGTATCAGTGAGGTGAGCTGGGAGGACGGCAGAAGAACCGCTGACATGCCAGCGGGAGACTTTGAATACCACGGCCAGAAATACTCATCTGTAAAGAGGCTGTCGGGTTCTCAAAGTGTGTACTCAATAACTGACACGTATAAGAAAGCAGACATACCTCTGTTGGCGAACTCTGAATGTTACGATCAGAAACTAAGTGCTGACAAGTCCTCACCCTTTCCCAGGCCAAAGAAGGGACTAAAAGGTTTGTTCAGCAGCATCAGACGCCACAAAAAGAATAAAGCCGCAGATTCTGAAAAAGCTGAGACGCCTGGACTTTCTGTAGAGATCCCTGCAGATGCAGTGCCTAGAAGTCAGTCAAGTGACAGCAAATTGGAGTCTGAACTCCAGGATAGCTTGTCTGACAGCAATGTGGCAGACACACTGAATGAGAAAGACAATTCGACAGATACACCTGAATGTAGCGAGGATGCAAATCTTTCAGAAGAAAGTTTAGTAGAAACTGATGCAAATAGTAATAAAGCATTACAAAAAGATAAGCGTCTGAAAGACTTGGAAGAGCTTGTGCAAGGGGAGTCCGCAGATGCAAAAATAGATGGAGCCATTTTGTGCACGCTATCTGAGTTCAGCTGTGCCCCCGATGTAAACCCAGACTACCTAGATAACGATCCACCTTCAGTTCATTCTTCCGAGCAGATCAGTTCAGTATTTGGGGATGTGTCCTCTCTGAAGAGCTTTGATTCCCTCACTGGGTGCGGAGACATAATTGCGGACCGAGATGACGACAGCATTGCTGAAAGCACAGTGTTGGCTGAAAGAAGTCGCAATGCGGGCAAAAGAAGCTCCTGCTATGTCACTTACCAAGGAGGCGGGGAAGAAATGGCAACCCCCGACGAGGTTGACGAGGATTATCTGCAAAGTTTGTGGGAAAATGAAGCTGCAGCTGACGTGTGCTTTACCCCTGGTCAACAGCAGATGCTCCTGGGCGATGACATGGACCTGCAGATATCTCCGGATGGACCAGCCCTTCCTGGTCCTCGTGTGGATGCTGCTAATAATCCCAGTGTTGTCCGAGCTGTTGCAGATAGCGGTCATACCAGCGGAGACCTCCTGACCCCACAAAGTGACCAGCCCGAATCTGCACCCAACAGTGACGAGGGTTATTATGATTCCACCACTCCGGGTCCAGATGAAGACGGGGGTGATAGCCTCAGCCGAATTAAAAAGGAAAGGCTTCCACGGGACAGCTACAGTGGGGATGCGCTCTGTGAGCTTTATGAGCCTGACGATAGCCTCATGAGCCCCCCTCTTGCAGATGAACCCTCCTTTGAGACTCTGCCACCCACCCCAGATGCTTTGGAATTTTTAGGAATGGGTGTGGATAAGAGTTTGTGTCCCGGTTTTTCCAACAAAGCTGGACTTATGGAAGAGGTTAGACAAGTTCAGATAGAGCAGAAGCTTATGGGGTGGGAAGTTAAAGGCACAAAAAAGCCCTCAACAAAAGAGCAAGTCATCTTGAGCAAGGATAGATTTTACGCAGAAAAAAGCAGAGTTGATTGTAATTCTAAAATGAACAGTAACACACATCAAGCTTGCCTTAAAGAGGAGCAGGTAGTTTCACAGACTAGGATAGAAAAAGACTCAAAAGGAAAGCACAGAAATAACCAGACACACCACAATAACCAAATAACAAATGCAAAGCTACTTCCTGATTTGGATGGCATGGATGTTGTATGCAGCACAAAGAGCTCCCACCGATCAAAAGAATCAGAAGAACTTGACGAATTACTGCAGGGAAATGGAAGATGCACCCAGCCTGAAAAGAATGGAAAAACTGATACTGGTAAAATGAAGACTGATGAAGCCCTTGAGTGTGATCAGGCTGTCTGCTTCTCCCAGGCCTTGGTGGACTTCACTAACAATGCCACGTTCTTAAACAACCTTTCTGAAAGTATCGGCAGCTCTGATTCTGGTTCTTCCTTTACACAGAATATGCAGGCCCTTCCAGCAATGGTGACGTTCGATGTGGTGGACATGGAAAATGAAGGGGAGTGTGATCGTCAGATTGAAATGGATACAGATGAAGACATGTCGTCGCCGTATGAGGCATACGATGAGAGCTACTTGCAAAAAGATGCTTTTGCTGAATGCGACGAGAGGATGTTTGAACTGTACGATCAGAATCCTTTTCTCAGCAACAGCTGGGGGGTTGCCAGTCTTCCACGGCATCTTAATTTCAGTAAAATGAGCCCAGTAATGCCGGCCCCATTGTCTCTGAACAGGAGGAGCAGATCACTAGATACTGACAGCCTGGAATTCGAACTGGCTGACATGTATCTGTCAAAAGTTATTCCTCAGCTTCCTCAAGTCTCCAGATCTGAATGGGACTCCAGGAAGGCTTCCACTCTCCATTGGCCATCAGATTGCGAAAGGAGGGGGCGATCAGCCAGCTCAGAATGGAGGGAGGTTGCTGATGTTCCTAATTGGCCCTGGCAACAGGAAGCTACGTGCAATTTCGCCCTTCCTTTGATGGATGGAAAAAGATTAGGACAGGTCCAGAGTTGTAGTTCTCTGGGAAAGGGAAGGGACATACAGCATGAAATCCAGAGGGATAGATTGGATTTGCAGGTTGAGGGTTGTTCTCCTGATCGGAGGCTTCAGCCTCAGACTTCAGGGGTTACTCGTGACACTGGGGCTGGTAATCCAATACAGAGCTCCAGGCAGATGGCCAGACCATCCCATCTCCCCTTACAATCTGATGAGTGCCGGCCTCAAACTGGAGCAAACTCACTGGGGATTTCCAGAGAAGGCTCTGGGAAGATGCTTGCTCTTGTTTCTCCTTTGGATGAAAGAAATGAGGCTTATTTCTCTAAGATTTCCTCTGCAAGTCATTACTCTGATTCTTTCCACCAACAAATGAAGTGCAAACCCGTAGGTGTCACCCAAGGAATGCCTCATTTTCTCTCTGATAATCCAGACACTTTAAAACCAGAACTCTGTTTGGGACAGTGCGAGACTCCCAGCAAAGGGCGAAGCGAACATGAAATGACTCGAGCCGTTGGGTGGAATAAACACACTGCACTGGATTTGTAGCCTTTAGAAATGGCAAAAAAAAAAAAAGAGAAAACTTACAGCGTTGTACTGCATTTTTATGTTGTCAGTGATGTCATCACATATGTCACCAAAGACACCATGCAGCAGGTTTACTTTACAGATCAATAACTTTACATCTGTTGTACAAAACCTTCCTTTGGAGCATTATAATTAGTTTGATGCTAACTGTTTTTTTATATTAATGATTGTATTCAGAAAGATGGAGTCTTTGTTACTTAAACTACAAAGGGATTTAGAAATCTTCTTTTAAAATGGTCAAGCAGTGCAGAGTTGGTTTGATGACTGCTGCTTTGCTGCTCAGACCTCATGGAAGCTGCTTTCAATATGCATGGTTCATGCCCTCTGTTTTGAAAAATCGAGAGAATATAGATATTTTTAGTGTTTTTAAATATTTGTCATTTAGTATTTAACAGACAATAGCTCATTTTATCTTTGTTAAATCAGAGAAGTTTTTTTGTAAATGTATTTGTTTTTAATTAGTAAATTCTTATAAAACACACAATTCCTTGGCAAGAGAGTGCAGATTTAAAAAGCATTTCATACCAAGGCAAGAGCGCTGCCTTGTTCTAGAAGGCACTTTGAACCACAGTACAATGCATCGTAGAGTCATTTCTGAATATGTTACCTGTATAATATCCACACATTGGCTTCAGTACATTCTCCCTTATGTAGCACTATGATGTTTAGCTTTGAAGATGCAGTATTTGAGGTCACAACAATGCTTGTACATTTACAGGTCTGATGACCAAACGACACTGTTTTTGCTTACAGGATTTTAAAAAGGTTGGATGACATTGAAATGTTGTTTTTGAAGGCAATAGATTATCTATATATATATTATATATATATATATATATATATATATATATATATATATATATAATGTATGTAATGTAATGACATGTTTTGAATTTTTTACAAAATGTGTTTTTAAAAAAACGGTGCTGTTTACATTTTATAAGTATGTTGGTTATCTAACTGAAATCTGTGACACATGGACAGTGGCGTCTCTTATGGATCAGAACAGTGGAAGATCCAAATGCTTCTGTACTAAAATGCATAAACCACATTTTTTTTTGCAAATGTCAATTGATGGTATTTTTATTATATGTAGTATTGCTAGAAAGTGGATCTATACATCACCCCAGGGCAACCACAGCTGGGTTATTATAGAGTTAAAGAGGCAGTATTTAGATAGACCCCCCAATAAGGTATTTAGTTTGTCGTAAGTGTATGCGTGTCTCATGGGGAAGAATCAAGCCCTTTTGAAGCTTAGAAACTTTCCTTTGAATGTTTAAAATGGGTTTTATGATTTCCTTGCTTGCAGCCACTCTGGTCATCTGTCCTCTGCAGGTCTTTCAATCCCAAGGGGTCTGTTTTTAAACATATTTTTTTGGGGTCAACTTTACTGTTCTGAAGATGGTAGACCTGTAGATAGTAAAGTAATATGTTGAACTTTTCGCTAGAGGGAAATCTTAGTCAATCTGACAACTGTCTTTTGAAAGCTCTTTAGTCAAGCGTTGCGGTTCCTTGGTGAATTTTCTCCTGATGTCAAGGTGAGCCACATCGTGCAGGAATGTAATTGTATTGCAGTACTGAGTGTGTTCAGGAAGTGCTAACTGGAAACAGTGATATGTGGAGACCTCTCGCTGACTGAAAGCAACACTGAACTCAAGCTTGGTAACTGACCCACATATACAGAGTGTGCAGTATAAATACTTGTTCTCTGTCGTTCAGTGGTGAATGTCTTTTTTTCCACAATAGGAGAACAATGTGGCCAACTGACTTCCAAACTGTGTGCTGGAGTTTTTAGAGCAGACATGTCATGGAATGCACATTTCATTGACAAGACTTTAAAATTGCTAGAAGGTATTAATTTGAATCTGCTAAATATGCATGCCTGTTATTTCCTAGCAACATGGGTCTTGCCAGAGCACAACTCAAATTCTTTAACTTCAAACATTGCATCCGTTTAGTCAAGGTTGGTGGGAAGCATGTAGTCTGTTATTAATACCCAGGTTTCTTTTCACTGTCTTTCTCAGTCTGTTCTGATAGGTAAAGGGTTGAATGTGCTAGGCATGAATTGCTATATAACATATGAGGTGGGGGTGTTGATTTTGTCATTTGACAGTAATGGCAAAGCCATAACCTGATGTTCATAACCTAGAACACATTTCCATGAAATGACCAATGAATTTAAGGTAAGTAACATGTCATAAGCTGGTTACCTGGAGCACCCAGATTATTATTTTAAAGCATGTTTTAAGGCAAACTTGAATGCAGAGTCATACACATTTCATAGAAAAAAAAACAACAGTTTATTCCAAGTTTTTAATAAGGACAGGCTAATCATTTCTCTGTTTCGGTATTTCTGCCTGTTGGACATTGGCATTGATTCCTTGTTGCATGTTCACCAAAGGCCTTTCAGTAGCATAGATAAAGTCCAAAGTCGTGCTGTGCTACAGAATGTAAAGTCTAATTAAGCTGGAAACTGTGCTGCAGAATAGATTGTACAGTATCTAGCCTGCCTTGAAAACAGTGTTCCTCAGGTGCAGCTATTCAGCTAAACAGTGCAAACTTTTTAAGCATCCCGTTCACAAGCCACAAAGGTCACAATATATTTTTGCACTGAAGTGCCTTTTTCAAAAAATGCTTTTACTGTAGACACATTAATGCATACTATGCTGCTTGCCAAACTGCCCCCTGTGTGTTACACAGCTAGCAGTTACTTAGCAGCAAGATGTCACAGTTCTGCTTGTTCACTGCAGTGAATTTCTTGTGTTGCAAGTTGTATATATTGCTGTAAATACTGTGTTTCTTCTTTGGATGGATATTCCTAATTGCAGTGGCTGCAGTATCCCTTTTAATTTAAGCAGGTCTCGCTCAAGCAACTGAAAATATAAGTACATGCATAACAAAAAGATGCAGGGAAATGTGATTTTTGTATTTTCCATTCTTTGGAATTTCTATCAATCTTTATTTCTACGTAGGTACATATCTTGTGATCCTGAGTTAAATAGCTGCAAAAGCCGTGCTAGCGTGCTTAATTAGGGCACTGTAGAATTCCAAACTGTTTGTAGCAACCTAAAGCAGGTTAGGGAGACTGCACCTGCTGTTGAACACACTGCAGCCTGAACACATTTCTTTCCACTTGTATTTCTTTAGTGTGTGTCCTATGCTCACGTATTTGTATTGGGAATGTTGTCAGAAGAGCATTTATATAAGCAATTGAAATAAAACTTGAACACTACAAACCTGGAATCTAGCCGTGATCATTTCGGAGTACAATGCATAGTAGAATAAGAATGCTGGGTCACAGATTTTAATGTTGATTGTGTTTTTATGGGAGCGTTTTTGCTAATAGTTTCTATGTGTTATTATAAAATGCAGGTTTATTCACACATTTTACTCCTGAGCACCTGGATTTGCTGCCTTCCTTACGCCTGGAATTTCAATATGGACAGTTTTTATATATCGCTGATTTTAAAAACGTAGGCTTTCTGATCCTCGTGATTCCACTTATGCATTCAGTGAAGTGTGACTGGCTAGTAATAAGTGTCGGTGTGGCAGGTGGGGCAGGTCAGCTCGCTGGAGGACAATTGAAACGTGAACGCTGTTTAATTACCATTCATGTGTAATAGCCTGCCAGGGATGTGTCTGAGGACCAGTTGTAAAAGGGGATTATGCTTGAAGCATTTCTCCCTGGGGAGCCAGTATTTCTCCTAATCATCTTCTCATTGAAGATTTGTAGTTATTGATTGAGTCCCATATGTTCTTTCTCTTATCTGTTTCTAGCAGCTGAACAGTTTTGTTCTTTTTCTTCTTGACTTTTTAAGGGTAATTTTAGGTATGTATTTTAGTTTTAATAGCACAAGCAGTGCTATAATTAGAACAAAAAAGACTCAAACTGTATCATTGGTCTGCTTTTTGCTCATCTATTTGCTGGACACCTGGCAACACTGACCTTGCATGTTCCACTCACCTTTAATCTTTTTTTGACACGCCCCTTGATCTTATAGTTAAATGTCCCAGTGTAAAACAAACCGGTTCCATATGAGAAAAAGGGTATGGGTGTAATTACAGTAAGTTATTCTGGCATTGATTTTTACATTATTAAATTTAAAAGGTCATGCTTTATTACAGCACAGTGCTGTTAAGCCATTCATTTTACAAGCCTATTGGTTTTATTAAGAGGTTAAAAACAGCTAGCTGCCTGTGGTTTAACGGTAAACTTGAGTCCACTGGCTGTTCAAGTACCAGACTTTTGTATTCCTGTATTATAGTAACATCAACTGCTGCATAATCCTTGCAGGTTTTTGAATATTTCACAGTTGTGTTCAAATACGGTATTCTATATTCAGATCCTATTTGTAGAAGGTTCCTCTGAAAGGGAGGTTGCAAGATATTTGAAGGTTTCTAGAGAGTCTGTGCAAAGTGAAACCAGTTACTGCAAGGATACTTGCTTAGGAAGCAATAGGATAACAAAGACCAGTAGTAACCAGTAGTGTAATTCCAGCGTGTTGCAAGTTCAGTGGACCAGCCTTGATTCTCATCGGTAACCTGCAGGTTTCTCCCACTCTCCATGTGAGTAATCCTCACTCAGTCACAATGCCCTTTCTAGCTAATATGAAAAGCACCACAGGCTCTTCTGCCTTAGTACAGCAGACGCCCGACAATTGAAATGTAATAACATCAGTGGAACTGAGGAGCCCTCCTTTGTTGCATATTTCAATCAAAGCCACCCTTTCTTACAATGTGTCAAACTAAAAGCTTTTGCCAAGTTGCTTCAACATTCTGTACCCTTCTTTGCCTGAATATATTTGATTTAGCCAGTTTTTGGGCCTAGTGAAACATGTCATACATTTCGTACCTGTTACCACTGATACCTGACAAAAAGGAAGCCACAGCACTTATCAGTGATCAGTTGCTGTTGCTGCCATGGCAACCGGGATCTCGACATAATCGCTGCAGTACATCTTTCTCTTAAGAGCTGAATTTAACACACGTAGCTGTAATCCAAACGATCAACACACCAATTTATCTGTACGCTTGAAATGCAGAGGGAGACTGCTGGGTGGAATGAGCTGCACAATCCATCTGCAATGTGTTCACCATATGGATACAATACCCCAGAAATCACTGTAGAACTACGGATGGCTGGAGAAGCCTTTTTAATGACTGCGATAATGACCTGAATCTCATCCAAAATAAGATTTGTGGTAATCCTGTGAATTTAGTGTCAGCCTAGTGAATGTCAAATAATGTTTTAGAGGAGAATTTGTTGTACCAACTGTTCTATCCTAATGTTCCGTATACAGAAAGCCGCAAGGTACAAATTCTGTTCACTTGCAATTGTCTTTCTTGCAGACGTTGCAGTTTATTAAAAATGTCTATCTAGCTGTGCGTATATTGTATTGTGTAGTGGATACTGTAACAATCATTTGATCTACAAATGCAGTCTTCTGTCTAATCCCCAGGGAGGTGTATGGATCTGTAGCACTTTAAAACCACAGCACTTTGTTGGCCATCAAATGCATTGCTTGTTTCCTTACAACAACCTCCCTAGAGTCATATCCCTCTTTACCAATTTTTTAAAGCCGCACACAGCTAGGAGGTGCACAGACTTCATAGTTTCAGGGCTGATATGGGCATATTGGGTTAAATATAATGATAACCGTTAAATTATTTGGCTTTTTGGTTTATGGATGATAAAGAATAGCCACTTTGAGTTAGTGGTTCCACATTCCACGACTTTCATAGACTGGTGTTCATGAAACCTTGTTATGATTTTTACAATTTAAATGTAATTTACTCTCAAGCCGCTGCTGTAGTCTTAGTTTAACATTTGATAGTTTGTAAAGTATTACCTTGCACATTATTACATCCTTCCTGCAAGCTCCAAACTGTACGACACTGTAAGGGTGCTTTCATTTTAAAGACAGCTGTAAACAAAGGAGAGTGTCTGCCAATGTACCATCCTGGCCGCAAAGGATGACTAACCAAGTGCTACAACCAAACAGCCTGGGTTTAATGTTCTTCACGCTTGCTCGATGAGGGGATATTCCTGCTCGCCAAATCCACTGTGTTAAGGCCAGACACAGTCTGTTGCATGTATCTACTGACTGATGAGAAGCAGAGCAAAAAGCTGATTAAAATAAGCTGGCTGTAATCACACAAGCATGTTGAGTCTGCATATGAAACTTAAGAGTTTGCAAAATGTAGAGTGTGGAATTTATGATGCATTAAGGAACAAACCCCGATCCTCTCCACTGCCCCAAATGATTCAGACATGGTTGTCGAAGACAAACAAAAGTTCTCCACACAGGTTTGAAGATTGAATTAAATGTGAATTTTGAATTGCAGGATATATGCATGTAGCACCTGAGACTGATCACGTGAACAATATTCAATCACTCTGAAGATGGGAACATGTCAAATTAGCTGTCACCAGGGACTGCCGTCACAAACACAAGGGAACAAGGCCATTGTTGCCATGATATCATTTGATTAAAAGTAATTCAATTAGAGACAGTTAAATACAAAGGGATTAATGAGACACGACTGGTGCCTGGGCTGCAGCAGACTGTGATTGATGGGGAAACCTCCAAAGGTCAGTAGGTGGTTGAGATTAATACATGCTGATTGTTAGGAGGCTTGGGAGCGAGGCTACTACGTGTGAGAAAGTGTGCTAAGAGGACGAGGAAGTGTCCGAGCCAGAAAAGGGCAAACCCCCTTTATTTTCTGTTTCTAATACTGAACCCCTTTAAAAGCGCTGTCACTAATGCATGCTGGTATTAAAGGGATATGTCTTTCTTAATATTTCATTTTTTGCCTCTTTAATGTCCTGTGTTTTGTGTGACTCTAATTGTGCTCAGGTCATCATTTACCATTAAGAGTTGCCTGCCTTTTCTATCTCTCATCTATAAACTCGAAGGAAGCTTTCCTTCAAAATGCAAGACCTTCATTTAAAACACATACACGATGAACTTCAGATCAGATTTACATTTCTTCTGTGTGTTCTGGAGAGCTGCTGTTTTGCTAGTGCACCCTCTTGATATTTATACCTGCTGCAGGTACTCTAGCAGAGCTGAGATCTTCACACACAGCATCCCTAGAGCCAAACAGCTCCATACTATTTGTACAGGATCGCTACATGTACAGTGTCTGCCTGGTTCTTGTCTGGGATGTAACAGATGACTTTTGCAATGTGTTTTTTTAATATACAAATGCTTGAGTGATATTTTATGTTCCACCTTGTCTGCTCAAGCTACAGCTTCAGCTTCTATCCTCATCACAGCAGCCTGGCTCACACCGAGCAGTCCAGCATCACAGCACAATGCGTTCTGTTATTTTCTTTTCCCCCATGGTACACATCAAGGGCTTGTATTGCTTGTCTGCTTTCAGCCATTGCGCACGCCTCATAAGCCTTACTCCAGCAAGCCCCCACAGATATTCAAATTGTCTTCCCATGGGATTAGATTATCAGCAGCATGCAGAGCAGAGATAAATGCAGGAATACATCCTGCTAATCCACGAAAAAACAAAGAGGTACTGCGCATTCTAGTGCTTCACAATGCATTCCCGTATTGCCATGTGGAATTCATTGAAAAGGAATGGAGCTGTTAGCACAATAAAAGAGTTAAGCCAATCAGGTGTATAGCTCTATTCGCATGATATCCTAAAGGAACACGGAATATGCTTTGTTTGTGTGTAACGCTGACCTTAATGATTTCCACAGATTTCACGCACATACTTGCAGGTGCATGCATACATACAAAAACATGCTATTTTTAATTCTTTTATACACTACAAATAATCCCAGGCTATGAATAATAGTGAACACCCCTGGTATTATAGCTTTTCCTGAAACTGCAAGCCTGCACATTTTATCATTGTTGCTCCACTTGTTCTGCAGTGCTCTCCTCCTTCATTAGTCCCAGTTACATCTTTATAAAGTGGACAAAAATGAGAAAGCATTATGATCATTAAAGAAGGAAATGGTTTCAAATGCCATTGCTTCCATGTCCTAATTTGTAATGAGTTGCTTCTGCTGCTCCAAGTTTGGGTTTAAATAATTTCTCCCTTCCCCTTCAGCTAAGTTCACGTTGCACTGCAAGCTGCTATCCTACGGCCAGCCTTTGGGTCAGTGTTACCATTCCAGAAGACTGTAATGCTGTGACCTGTCTCATTTCTTAGTAAGGTAATAGCAAAACGCTGTTTATGCTTTGTTGCAGGTGCTGTGCTGTGTCCATTTGAAATCAGCACTGCTGCACTGCTCCAGGAAGGCAGCACTGGAAGCAAAGGCTCTCTTCAGTGGAAATCTGGGTGAATCAGGCACTGCCTTAAGCCCCTAGTTGCTAAATTCCACTCTCCACTCTCTGTTGTGTTTGATCTTCATTTCTCAAAAGCTGAGGTTTAAAGTAATTCCCCTTAAGTATATGAGATAAAAAGCCAAAAAACACTTTCATGAACTTAAAAAGAATCCTATACAATTTTAACTTTATTTAAGATTAAGATGCTTTCAAAGGCTTGGCTCAATAAGCAATATTTCAAAGATTAAATAGAACCACTATTGCTCCAGGGGACTATACCAACAACATAGTACTTGGAATTTAATATATAATGTACATTTCCTTTAAGGGTTAACCCCTCACAGGCATTATTCTATACTCAAATACAAAATACTTAAAAAGTATTACTGTAGTTTTTCACCTTCCTCAGTGATTATTGAAACATTAAATTACAGGTATATTGTGTATGCTTATAAATAAACAAAATATACTTGTTCTAAGCTGTGACTACAACTGTATCAACAGAAAGCAGAGTGGCAATCTAGTGATTTAAGAAAGGCTAGGCTGTCCTGTTCTATAGCCTGTGTTGGTTCTCAATGGTCCTGGGAGAATGTGCAACAGATGTAGATTGCCACTATAACAGCTGCAAGGTTGTGGCTGCCATGGAAACAAACAGCTTTTTACTTCCAACCTGCTACAAGGCAGCTGAGGCACTCAACACAACATGAGCTAGACCAAAGAAACCAGAGGGGGCGATTCTCAGGAACAAGGGCACTGAAGCTACGCCGTGAACTTGTGAAGCTTGGCAAACACTGCTATGAATAAATGGGCAAATCTGGGCGTCTCGAGATCGAAAGAAAAAAAAAGAAAGATCTTGCAAAATCTCTATAGAACTGCGCTGACCACTCGGGGGTCAGCAGCATGTGTAAGCAGTCTGAAGCTGTAGCTCCCTCCAGCTGTGAAGCAGTAAAACCACAAACCAGTATTTATAGGATTCATAATTCACGCAGACATTATTGTTTTTGCATTATTTTCAATTCTACTTGAACTTTGACATTGTTGACCAACCCTCTGATGGTCAAACTGACATTTTTCTGTCGCCTGTCATCCTGCACTTTCCCTCTAGTGTGTGCGATGCTTCGACAGTGCAGTGAGAATTCCGACCTTTATATTGTACATCCACAGACAGATGGATAGTGCTGCTGGAGTGTTATTGTTTAGCCTGGCCAGACTGTGTCCCTAGCCTGGTCAGCTTGTTACTGTACCAGGGGAAATGGCATTACTGCCACTAGATTTCCTCTGCGTTGCGGAGGGCAAACAACAGACTTCTTCCCTTCTTATTGGTAAATATGGTGTGATTGACTTTTATTTGAGTGTCTGTGTAGTAAAGCATGGCAAAACGCAAGTAAGCATGATCAATCACAGATAAGTGTGACAGAATAGTAAAACAAAAACAATCTCTGAAGGCCTTTATAATTGATAGTTATATACCGACAGATAATAGAAAAGTCACACAAAAGATTGGTTTGAATGATTTGTACAGATGTGCACTCACACATTGATTTTGACCATCTCCTTCAAGATAGTCCATCATGATACCTGAATCACAGTTTTCTTTACAAGTCCGTACACAGTATATATTGTATGGCCCTGGTGATAAACTGTACACATACTGGTATTTGTCTGTGTGTGTTTTATCCCCCTCTAGTGGTTAAATACTTCTGTAACTACTGACATGAAAAGGCAGCATCAACATTGTTAAAACAAACCCCTTCTTGCCATTTGATGGTGCTATTTCACTTTATTTTTGCAATCCATGCTGTATATATAATTTATTTATTCAATTTAGGTTATAAAACAGTAACATTAAAGTGACATTAAGCATTTTATTTTGCAGAGCGCAAGGGATAAAGACTGGATTTTTAAATTGCACTTGGACGAACAAATAACCAAACCCAAGTCTGTCTATATGGGTGTGTCTGTGAACAGTCACAGCCACTCAATCCCCTAATCACTGCACATGGATATTTACAGTTGGGGTTACGAATTATACAGACACAAAGTAATGACGCCTATCGCTGTTATGCTGTCCTGTTTTAATACACGTTCTTCGATGCTTATCTTGGTTCGCTAGGGGCTTATGCCTGTCAGAAAGTGACATGTAAGACAAGGCCTATACTGATGTGTTGAGAGAAGCCTATTTCCCCCAAAACAATAGAATCTTTCAAGGCTTCTCAGCGCTGTGTTCTGTGTGTGTCAGCGCTATTGTCAAAAGCATTGTTCCCATAGCAACAAAGTCATTTAGAACACCTCAGGCTGTGCTGTGAATCTCAGAAACCAGGGCAGGTATGAAGTGAAGGGCGGCAAGGCAAGGCTCTGCTGTACTGAGGTGTGACTGGTCTTAAACTGCACCATAAATACTGCAGCTACTTAACAGTGCCCTTAAAGTTTACATGCTGTATGCACAGATCACTTTTCCTTTGTAAATGCGTCACACTGCAGTGGGATGCTGCACATGCGTTTTTTTGGGGGGCTTTTTGTACCAAATCATTTGTTTGAATAATTCAAATCTTCACTTTTATTTTGGAGAAGAAAAAAAACAGAAACCCTTGGGTCTTTCAAAGTTAATATTCTTTTAAAATGGAATATGCAGCTGCCAAAAGAAACAGCACCATTCCAGCTTCTGGGGGTTTGATGGCTGCAGGAGGAGAAACGATGTATAATGCATGAAGTGACTCTTACTTTCTAGAAGACAGAGACGGTGCTCAGTCAACTAAAAGAAATGTCTTCTGCAATACACCTGCGTTCAGAAAAAAGTTCAAACCCCCAATTAAAGTGAACACCAAAAAAAAAAAAAAAAAAAAAAAAACTTGACAATCCTCAAATAAAAAAGTACTTTTCATGCTAATTTTGTTGTCGTTACTGAGTGGGTGTGAGCTTCACATGAACATGAACGACTGCTGGTATTTTTAAAATCCGTGGGCTTTGCAGTTTGAC
The DNA here is from genome assembly GCF_017654505.1 of Polyodon spathula. NCBI lineage: Eukaryota > Metazoa > Chordata > Actinopteri > Acipenseriformes > Polyodontidae > Polyodon > Polyodon spathula. The sequence goes on along the minus strand of NC_054540.1, from coordinate 57,366,220 downwards.
GTGTGCTACTGTGCTTGATGAATTTAAAAGCAAGTGGATTGCCAAAACAATGTGCATTATATGTTTCTCACACCCATCTCTGTACATGGTCGACCCCTATTGGTAAAGCTTGATTATAACACACTGTTCTTGATGGATTAAGTAAAGTCTGATAATCAGGAAACTGAAATAATGAATCGTGTGTTATTTTTTTTTGGTATGTTGTCCTACCAATGGTATTGCACCCAAGGTATCCCCTGAAGTCAGAACTAACAGCCAGGGAGAAGGCCTCTGCCTGTGGCTGAGACAGCTCGGACAAGCCTGGGCGTGGGGTCTGTACAGAACAGTACAGGATCCTCTAGCAATCCTCTTCCAGTCAGTGTTGGCCAGGGACTGGGGTGATTGCCTGGAGGCATCCCTGAAGTTCATTCCAAAAGGTTTGTTTGAATAGGGAAACTCAAGTTTATATGGCAGCAGTCATGAAGTACCTGGAAAGCATGGCAAAGGCAGCCTTGCCAGTTATAATGTACTTTTCCTCACAGAGATGGGTGCTGCCAAGTCAGCACTGCCTGAGGAAGCAGGAGCTCATTAGAAGAGGCACCTACCTCTCTGCCAGTGGTCTTGGTTTGTTTATCTTGTTCTGAATAAATGAAAACATAATGCAGCTTTATAATGAGTTTCAAGATTCTAAAATCCCCTTCTCGTTTAGTGGGCACTTACTAGAGGCACAATTAAACTCCACTCTGAAATTTATTGGCTGAGACAATACATTCTGTTTGTCTTAACACGTTAGTTTATAGTTCTGTTACAAGAGCTCACATGGATCTTGTAGTAATATATATTATAACAATCATATAAAATGTTATGGCAAAAAATTAGAAATAAAGAGTGTTATATCTATCACTGTTAATAGCAAAAATAATAAGATTGAATCTAACCACCTAGATTGGATCTATAAACTAAAATGTGACTATGATTATGATATGCATTAACTGTACTTTGCATTAATGTTACCATGCTTTACCTTCCTATTGAGCGAGAGAGAGAGAGAGAGAGAGAGAGAGAGAGAGAGAGAGAGAGAGAGAGAGAGAGAGAGAGAGAGAGATTTTGTTTAAACATGCACCAGAGTATAAGCCAATGTATTTTTGTACAGTAAGGTTTTCTTGGTTGGCCAAGGCAATCTCAAAGAGCACACCTACAATAATGACTCCAGTGAGAATGGGCTTAATTTGGTGACGCATGAGAATTTTAAGGTAAAACAACTATCTATGTCTATTACTACTGTAAGTGCTATTGTACCTCCTCAAAAATTCCAGTCCTTGGATAGCTTCCAAGTTTGGTTTATTGATCAGTTTTTACTGAATAATAAATACAGTATTTAACAACTATAAGAATGCAATTCTAGCATGCAAATGCTCTTAAGAACACCCAAGACACATGCAAGGTAAAACAAGATGCCCTTCAAATCTAGACATAATTCTGTTCTCAACTCTTTATCATTCTGTGTAGCCTACATGAAAAACACACGTGTCAACATTAATAATAAAATGATCTAGCCCTATTCTGAAGCAAAGTACATTTTCTGAGAGTAACTATTGTAACGGTGTAAAATTAGGAAGAAACGACATATAGTATGCTTTAATTCTCTGAAAATGTTTCTTTGCCTTTGTAGTAACTCCCAAACAGGGCCTTCGGCACCCTCAGTGGAGTCTGAATGTGTTTTAATGCGCACTCCTTAATCAACATTTAAAGCACATAAGACTTAAAAAGCTGAGGGAAAGAAATTGTTCCCCCGAGTGGATGAGAAAGCCAGGAAAGATAAAGCAGAATAATCAAGACTTCGTGTCACATGGTTAATTCAGTATGCAGTATTAATCATCCACCGTTCCAGTGAAGCAGTAGGACTGGCACTTAAACTGAGGGAAGACCACAGCAAAACTAGAATTAGAATGACTGAAATAAACAATGTTTGAATGTTGTTATTATTTGAGCTATGCCGGATGTCCATGTGTAGCTATCGAAAATCACATAAAGAAGTCAGATAAAGTGGTATGAAGAATCAAAATATTGCATCATGTATTAATATTAAAAGCAGGTTAATAGACGAGCCCTGTGGCATTGAGATCGTTAATTGCACACATAAAGATGTCCAGCAATGCATTCTAACTGCAGTGTTCTTACAGTCTAAAAACCTGAAGATGCATCTGTGTCAGCATCTTTTCAACCCAGATTCTTTTAAATTCTCCCTTAAATAAATGATAGATTTACAGCAGAGCATCTGGGCTTTAAATATTTCTTCTCTTAAGTGATGCTTGTGATCCCGAACAACAGATTGTTCTTTGAACGACACAAAAACATGGCATGAGCGATCACAACAGGGAGTGGATTCCCACAGACAGCGACTCGAAATGTAACTAGGAGACTTCCCAGGCACTGTCCCACAGCGCTCTGTGGAGTCACACAGGCTCTCTTTGCTGTTTCTATGGAAATTAATTGCAAAGCCTCACAGCAGCTTACAAATCCCAATGTGGAGTCAAGATGCGACCCCCCCCCCCCCCCCCCCGAGTTGCAATAATTAAATATACATTTAAAAGAAAGCGTAATCCTTTCAAAGTCCGTTCACTACTGCAGTTAAACAAGAAAGGGTGTAGAAAATGCAGTCAGTCTGATTTTTGTGACAACAGCACCCAATGTACTGTACCAATGGCTATGTGGAAAGTGTTAGTGCCCATGGCTGTATACAGAAGAGGCCAGCATCTTGCCTTTGACTATTTGATGCAACATTAAAGGAAATACCTCTAAAGGAATAGATTGCTACATGTGTTTAAATGGGAAATATGTATTATTTAAACACTGGAATTAGATTAATATACACCTTTCTACCCTTTGTGATGCTTAGTGTAATTAATCAAATTTCTTTATTTAAGTCAATCAAATTCCAGGCAAAGTCCGCTTTATATCTCCCAGCTTGGATCTGAAGCACAAAACTGTAGCGGCATTGGGGGTGATTCACAGTCTTACAGAATTATTAGAAAAAACTAGCAGCAGGGAGCTCTCCGAGTCTCCTCACGGACCCATTCACAAACATTCCATCCCTGGTGAGAAGTTGATTGGCTGAAGGCTTTTCCCAGGAGCCCCCTCGGTGAACAACCTTGACCTTAACTGGACAGCAAAGCCTTTCCCCAGGCAAAGCCTCAGACTCTGAACCCTTTAGCAGTGGGCTGGATGTTTAATGTGAAGCTATATCCACACAACCCTCTCCCCCCCAGGTCCATCCTCTGTGCTTCTATCAAGGCAGGATCCACGACTTTTTTCTTAACATTCATTAGCCGCTATTGAAGTGGGGCCATTATGGTTAAAAGATCCCACAACATTAACGCATACCGTATGTTCCAGTCTAGGTTTTTGTTTCCTGGGTCCTAGCTGTGCATTTAAAATGCATATCGCTTTGGTAAAACAAACTACATTCAATAGCAAAAGCTAATCTGTATAGATCCTGGATATATTTAACAAACAGGGTGCGGGTTAAGCCGATGGTCACTGTGGAAACCATGAGGCTTTAGAACAAGGAAAGGAAGGGGCGTGGGCACACCTTGCATCTGCTGCAAATCTGTAACAAATACATCCAAGAGGAGAGAAGGAAAATATTTAAAAAAACAAATGCAGAACTGAAAAACCGTTTAAAAGTCATTCAGATATAATTTTGAGCTATGAGGCATTGCTGTTGAAATACAATAACACACCAAGGAAAAGGAACTGGGGATGAGTTTCAAAGCGTGTAATCTATGAGAAAATGAAGTGTTTATGAGCCTTTAAATAGCATCACTTACTGTAGTAACATGCTTCTAATTTGATCAAATTAACCCTGTGCTTTTGTCCTTTCAAAAACAGTATAAAATACAGCCTTTGAAAAATATACCTGTACCCAACCAAACCCCGCTCACCTCCAAAGCATAAACAAATGAGACATCTTCTAAGTGTAAAACATAATCTTTCTGATGTTGTCGTGCAGACAATGTATAATATAGACAACAGTCCTGATCATTAATAGTAAAGCTGACCTAAAAACTCCCCCAGATGCACTTTGGCAGCTGCTATAAACCAAGATAAAGGTAAACCCAATAGGCCAAAACGCAGGATAAACATCAATAGATTTCAGTAAGCAGTAAGATAAGCCTTCAGGCTGTTGGATTGCCTTTGAAGCAATGGCCCTGGGATCTCTAGTCTGCTGTTAAGCATACTGTACTGTACTCTACTGAACTTTTCTCACAAAATAAACTTGTAATAAAACACATCTTGTTCAGGTGCGGTGGGACATGTTCATAAAGAGAGTGCAGACTGGCAGAGGCGTTGACTAGTGCACTGCTGCTTTAACAATGCCTTTAACCTTTTAGGATTTAAAAAATTAAAGAGAATTCACTCATCACCAGCTGTCACATCTGTTTCATTTCAACGAATCCTCACACACAGCATCTACATTATTACATTCTTTGCTGATTGTTAACAAGGAATAACAGTGTATTACAGTAACATTTTTAATGAAACATTCCTGGTGTAAAGTCATCATTAGAAAGTTTCTTAATTATATTTTCTCTTAGCAGCATATTGCTATAGTTACTGTACAATATATTGTTCTCAAGAACTTACAACAGTTTAATACAAAGCACACCGTCTAATAAAAAAAGGAACTGGTTAAAACAAAAACCTAGGCTGTTAGAGATGTGTCAGGACTGCAGTTGACAAAACAAACTGCCAATAGAGTTACAGAAACCACAATATTTGGAGGATTTAGTTGTTTAGTTTAATTGTGTCTCACACACACACACACACACACACACACGCACGCACGCACGCACGCACGCACACACACACACACACACACACACACACACACACACACACACACACACACACACACACACACACACACACACACACACACACACACACACACACACACACCACGTTTGCTGATCCTACAGAGACTTGCATTGAGAACACTTCTCTTAATTAGAATTCCTAAAAAATGTGCTGTTTCCTCCCTGGCCGGAAGCTGCCTGTGGACTGAACTGAGGCCGCCTTGCTTGGATTCTGTTTACAGCAGTTTCTTTTCCTGTTTGTTGATCATCGCTGATACTGTGCATACTGTATACATGGCATGTTCTCAACCATCCAACCACCTTGCTGCAGATTGAGGCATCATCGCTCTAGAAACATACCCATCTCCCTGCACTGCGCTTCCTGCCCTAAAACTGATAAGCCAGGCATGACTGCCCTGCACTTACCTTGGCCCTTTCCCAGAGATTAGGATAAAATGCTGGCTAAAACATTGACCGTTCTATTACTAAGGCGTTTCCACACAGATCATAAAGGGTGGTCGGATGGAGTTGAGGTATGTGGCAAGTTAGCTGTAGTGGGTGACGCCAGACCAGGAAGTAAAAGCAACACACACGAACACAAAACAAATGAAAACAAGTACCCTTCAGGAAGGTGAGTAAGCAAGTAGGATTTGTAAGCAATTGTATTTCCAGTCTTGACAGTTTAGCTCCCATTCTCTCTCTCTCTCTCTCTCTCTCTCTCTCTCTCTCTCTCTCTCTCTCTCTCTCTGTCTTATTTGATAGCAAATAATAACATTACAGGCTTCTTGCCATCATATATAATACAACAAACCATAATAATGCAATAAATCATAATAAACAGCACACAGAAATAGGGGCTGGGGCTCCTTGTCGCAAGGTAACACAGCTTGAAACGTCTCTTCATCTGTTTCTCGTCTGCTAGCACAAGGGCTTGCTGTTCAATCCGTTATGTTAACTATGTTGAGTATTTCATTTCACAGTGGTTGCTAACCTCTCCACCCTGCCCTTGTAAATGCTCCCCATTGAATATCATTGGGGGGAAAAAAAACAGGTATTTACCAACGCTCAGGAGCTCCGTCAGGGTCAAAGTGTCAGTGGGTCGGAGACAAGCTGGATTGGTCATGGGGCTTCAGGACCTGATATGACCTATAGCATTGGTCTGCACTCTCACAGCTGTAGAAAGCCAATACATGTCCAGCCACATTTATTTTGTGTGGATATATTCTTTGTATACTCGTTTCCAAGGAAACACCTTACTCCAGCCGGTAAGCTAACGCTTACCGAAAGAAATGTGACCAAGACAGTGGCTTCCGTATCCCTACTGTTCTTTAAAAGGTGTACTTGCATCGCTAACACCTAGAAAACGTCCATGATCTTTGTAAAAATCTTATTTGAAAGTGGAGGAATACAATATGTCATGTTTCTAAGAGGATAAACCAATAATAACCCACTCAAAATAAGACGCTTTGTATAGAGTAACCAATGCCCTTATTATCCCCTGCTATGTGCATAGACCACCTCCAGAGCTCACTCAATTGTCATGAAATTTATTTAACATGAGGTATTGAGAATAGCAGATGCTGAAGATAGGGGGTGTCTCTCCCAATAATTGTTGGAGGGGAATAGCGTTTATAACCAAGTCCAAGAAGTACTTTACATTTGATTATGCTACTACATCAGCTGGCCCCAGCGGATATAATTAATAGAGGAGGCACCAGCATTGGAGACATTGCACATTAAAGCAGATGAGCTTGGAGTAACTGTGAGTCCAAAGAAAGCAAAGGCCCACTGTAAAGGTCAGCATCTTTTGAACTTCTTATTATTTCACGGCAATGTCTCCATCTGCTAAAAAGCATGCTCACGGAAGTATGGGATGCAATAAACTGCTCTAAAGTCTAAATCTTTAAAATCTAAATTGACAACCTGCAGACACCAGGGAGGTGCAGGAGAAAGGTATGTGCAAGCATCTGCGACGTGTGAAGAATGAGCTGCTGTGATAATAAAGCGCTGACAATGACTATTCAGTGAACTGAACGGAGGAACAATTAAAAAAGCCAGTCCTGTTCTTTCTTTTACACACTCGTAAAAAAACAACTGAATTGATGAGCAGAAAGTGTATTTGATGAATGTGCCAACATGGGTTGGCAATGGAATAAAGTGTCACCCAGTCTCGTCTATCTGGTTGCAGCAGGGCAGGCGGACAGGGATGTCTCTGTGAAACGAGTTCTGGTGGTCTCAGCCCATGGGATTCGGAAGGGAGGATTCGGTCTGTCTGAGAGGCTGCTAATTGTAAAGGCATAGAGCGATAGAACCCTTGAGGGCCATTACAGTCTAGGTCTTTATTCCAATGAGGTTCTAGATGATTTAACTGAAGCTTCTAAGAAGAAATAATAGGTGTAACAAAGACTCCCTTGAAAAGGAAGAAGTGGGCTGAGAATACCTGTGGGCTTGTTAAATATCATAGCGGTTTGAACCATGGCAAAAACATAAACACTGAGGTGATAACCTAGTCTGTTTTGGTCTTCACATTTTTTGTTTTGTTTAGTAGCACAACACATGGTATATTTCTTTACATTTTGAATTCCTTTGCAGGGGAGTTCTCACTGTTTTCTAAACAAAACCTGTAAACCCTTCAGGAATGAACACATTTTGAAGTGTTGGAGAATTCCTCATGATAAGGAATGCATGCAGTACTTTCTGTTCTATCCATAAACAAGCAGTCCATTTGCCTTCCTTTTCTCAGCCATAGTTTCTACATAATCAATGCAATGTCTTCACATAGTCTCACAGACAGGAAGGAAAGGAAACGTTTAAAATTAAAACCCCCCCCCCAACCCCCCCCCCCACAAAAAAAAAAAATTAAATATCTCTCTTCTTTCTTTTTGAGCTGGGTCTGTTTAGGTTACTGAATTCCTCCAATTGCCCAGTTCTTTTCCTATTTTGACTGCTGGGCTGAACAACATTAAACATCAAACAGCAGGGTTTAGATAATGCACAAATAGTCACTTCCCATGATACAATTGAAAGGGGAGAGGAAACACAAGTACACGATCAGAGCTCTGTGAAACGAGGAAAGCCTCAATCTGAAAACATTAAAACCTTTAGTATTCTGATAAAGTTCTGACTTTATCCAAACATTCCAGACCACTCGATTTTAGATTCGGAGGTAAAAGGCTTATCTGAGCATTTTACAGCACCTTGGATTGCTTCAGAGACATGTCTTCATCTCTTTGGCATTCAGGATGTGCTCCTTCAAAGCACTCGAAAGCAGCAGGGAGGTAATGATACAAAGGCAGGAATAGGTGGAAGAGTCAGAGATGGACCCAGACAATGGAGGCTAATGGTGTTTATACCAAAAAGAAAGAAAAAGAGAAAAAAAATCACCATAAGGTTAAAATGAGTTGCTTCTTTTGAATAATTGGATTACTTGAACAAACATTAAAAAGCAATCAAACAGCAATACCATTGGTGGGCTGCTGCCACTGCCTTTGGGAAAATAGCAATTAAATCGATGACTGCTTTCAGCAGCATGTGCGAGCTAGTCCTGTGTGAGTGAGGTCAGACACAGAGATTAGCAGTCTGAGTGAACTGGAGCTTGAACTATACCGACTGTGAGTGAGAGAGAGAGAGAGAGAGAGTGTGTGTGTGTGTGTGTGTGTGTGTGTGTGTGTGTGTGTCAAGCACTGCATGCTGGGCTGGAGTTTGCATTTACCACTGTCTGCTCTCAAACTTTGCAGGGATCATTTCTGGCTTCTCTTGGGGGCGTTTCAAAAGGCTGGGAAAGGCAGTTTTGCCGGCTGGATTGGGATTCAGCATAAACTGTCTTGAAACTTTTAAGGTGGAGATTTCTTCATACTGATTGAGGAGGTAAACCTCACCTCAGCTGCAGTTTGTGGTTAACAGAGAATCTGTAGGAGGGGAGATACCATTCATAATAAAGGAGGATTATATTTACAAACATTAACTGGTGGCATGGTTGTCTTGCTGGCGTGGGACAGAGACAGACAGCAATGGAATGAATGTTATTTCAGCTCCCCTTGCAGGAATATACTACTGTGTTTAAATATACTGTAAAAGAGCATTGAAGAAACATTCAGGTAAGGATTGACATGCTTTTTGGGGTTTTCCTGGCTCTTTTTTATTCCCTTTAAAGTTTTAACGACACATGTAATATAATATAAATATATAATATATATTATATATATATATATATAATAATATAATAGTGGTATACATATATATTATTTATTACTACGTGGTGTAGGCTCAATATTTATTTCTCCTGTTTTAGATTGTATGCTTGGGTTCATATTCAATAAATGCTAAGCCATACTTCAAAGGTAAAGTGCTTTTAAGTATGAGATCATATAATAAGAATAAAAAAGGTTGTAAAGAGCCGGCACACATTGTTTTACATTGTAGTACACAGTGCATAGCTATTCTGCTATTACTGGGCTTTTACACACATTCCACAAAGAACATCATTCAGTTTAGATACATTTCAGAACATCCACACTGGTATAAACATGCTCACCACTGTTTAAAAAGAACTAGAATCCCTTACTGGAAAAAGTTTACTGGATAATGGTAAAACTTTAGAAAAACATGGTAGAAAAGACTGGAAAAACAAGGTAAAGCCCAGATAAGTATTCATGATAGTTACAGATAATAACACACACACACACACACACACACATACACACACACACACACACACACAGATGTTTGTATTTCTATATTTGTGGAGACTTCTCATTGACTCTCATTGTATTTGTAATTACTATTTCTAACTCCAGTCAGATAAAACTCCACACAGAGTGAAAGTCGACAACAAACTAAATATGTTGGAACTTTTAGTTTTTTTTTTAAAGGCATATTTATTTCTTAAAAAGTTGTTTTACAAAGTGGGCTTGTCCCCACAATGTCGTTTTTTCAGGAGTTACTGTCTTTGTGGGGACATTTTCTCAAATTTTGTCCCCACATTGATAGTAATACCTGCCCATACACACATACACACACACACAGCATAGTTTTATAATGAACAGCAAACATGCAATAATGGAGTGGTGTGTTAGTGATAATAGCACATGTAATGTGCAGCTATGTTTTTATACTTAGCATACTAGGATTGTGATTATTACTCATCTAATAAAGAAGAAAAAAACCAGAGAGTGAACTTGTGATACAAACCTGATTCACGGTGTGATTTACGCTCATCAGTTATTAGATGCACAGTGATGTACAGAGAGTTTGATAATCAGGTGTTAAGAACTCTTTCATGTGCTGGCAGAGTGAATCATGGATCCACAAAACACTGGCTTCCCCTCATAAGCTCTGTATACTATTCCACACACACTAGCTACCAGTTTATGTTAGGTAGCGCCAGCTCTGTTCTGAAAAGGGTTACTTACAGTTATTCTCTCCTACAGTACCTGTGATGTTTCTGTGTCATCCCAATGACAAACTTGAAAATGTGACATTGTTGGTGTATTAAATAAAGCACACACTCTAAAAAACATTTTTTAACAAAAACATTTTGGGTCCTTTTATAATAATAATAATAATAATAATAAATAATAATAATAATAATAATAATAATAATAATAATATATTTTTTTATTCAAATATACTTCTCCCATAGAAATAAACAGTTATGAGTTATGCATGTTTCTTGTGGGCATCAATTTGTTTTTCAGTTCTTCTATTTTCATTACTGAATTCAATTTGAACTTTAGAGGTATGTGTGGAATTGAACTTTCAGGCTGATTGCTTTCACTCTGTTGAACAATCCATCCAGGGCTGGCTCCTCATTCCCGTCCTGTTTCCACAGTGTAAACATCCTCACAGCTCTGTCTGCTTGGAAGGGCTGAGACATGAGAGAGAGAGGTCACACATGGAGCCAACTGGATTACAGCAACATTCTCAAACTCAGGGTCTGCAGGCAGAGAGAGCTCTGTGCAGGGAGACACTCTGACGCACTGCCCTATTCCACCACCCTCACACAACATTTCATTGGTTAGCACTTTCACACATATGGAACTCACACTCCCCACACTGAGATCAAATAAGCAATACTGTCATTTTTGTAATAAGTAATTTCCTAAGGGGATACTTGTATACTGTATATCATCTTAATTCTCCTACTGTTTTATTTATTTCCTGTTTGATAGTCTGTTTTGCGTGTTCTGTATGGTTCTCTATTGCTGTTATTCCTTGCTGGAATTTTTCCAAAATGATATATCTGTGGGGGAAGTGATATGGGGAAGCATTTCAGTGTTGCACAGGCTTCAGTACACTATACTTCACCTCCGGGCCTCCCCACATTGAGGATACAAAATTCCCATGTCCCTCTACTTCTTTGTCTCATAATATCTTCAATAGAGGGACAGTTTCCACAGCCAGGGTTTAAATGTGTCCTGATACTGCATTTTGCTTGGTTGTAGATGCGCTTTTGTATGCTTGTGAAACTGTGTGGGATGTTAGCTCATAAAAGAGGCTGTGCAATGGCTTTAAAACAAAAGTAATGAAAGCAGGTCACTTTGTAGTGGATAATACAACATGCAAGTAAATACTTCTGGTGACACTTTACATTATATGTCTCTGAATACTGTGTATTTACACAGTAGTTACTTAGTAAATAAACAGTATACTGGCTTTAATATATAGGCCCTGCTCTTAAACTGAGTGAGCTGGAGAGGAGTCAGGTTCATTGTGAGTAAATTCACAGGTTGGAACAGCCTCAATGGATGAAAATCCCAAGTGAGATACATTACCTTCTGAATCAAGGCTGGAAAATGGGAGTTCCCTCTCTTTATGGCAACGCTACTGCTGTGTATAAAAACATTCCTCCATTATATGATTATATAATTAACTCCTCAAGGAATATTCTGAGTCGTTGCCAAAGAATTTAAAATATATTGTTGAAAAGAACACAAGCATTTTTTTGGAACCATGTAATGATAATGTAGGTAAACGGTCTTTGCAGGTAATTAGTTCTGACATGTTCAAGTCTGCACACCCTACTGAAAATTCCAACCGCCCTGTCACACAGGACTGCAATTAATCAGAATTCATCACGTCAGTTCAAACTGAATTTAGCTGCACGCTTTCCTGCAAGACCGACACACCAGCTCAAGCATTTCTTAAATAGTTTTAAAGACTGAACATGATTTCGCTAGAAAGGCTATGAATGCAGTATGACGTCGTCAGCTCAACGGAAGACGCTGCAAACTGCATAGGCTGAAAAAGAGAAAATATGTTTTGGAGAAGGTTTCACCCTTGAGGCTTATAGCAGCCTCACTCATGATTGCTGCCGTGTAGAGATATCGTTCATTATTCCTTTCTCCTGTTCTATGTGGATTTGCATAAACATGCATGGTTGATCACGGTTATTAATTATAGTAAAAAAAGTAGCCCGCGGCTGTAAGAATGAGTGTGACCTCACACTGGACACGTTTCACATACATTCTACTAAATATAAGCCAGGCCTCAATGTAACCTGAGATAAACAGGAGTTTTAGTTGGGTTGACCTTTCTTCAGCTTTGTTATTGTGCACATACAACAAAAGAATAAAACCCTGGAAGTGAATGCTGGCATGCATCAAAAAGCACAGTGCACTAAGACACTGCTTGTAAGATGTCATGTGTGAGGGACCAGTGTTTTTAGCTTTACATCATGCAGTTCAAAGTTAAAACAGAACGACACCATGATAGAGAATTGTTTCTACTGTACAATCAGCTCTTCTTACTGTAAAGATGGCCAGTGCTTGGCAAACCGTAATTAAAACAGGACTAGACCCAACTGTTGGCTCTGTCTTTACTGTTTGGAGCAAGCTGCAACTAGAGTAATGCATTTATAACCTTAAAACTACTTATATGGCAGAAAAAATGGTTTTACTTGTAATTCAAGCTTGTGACAGTATACAGGAGGAGTGACGCAAGCTGAGTTTTTGGATATTTGCCTAGCTTCATGGTTTACAGTCACATTCCCTATACCAGTCTGTGTTTTTTATTGTTATTTATGTGACATTGTGTAGCTGGTAAAACGCCATTGCTGTCTATCTTTAGTGTGCATTAGTCCACATGGCAGATGATCATTGATGCAATTGAGTTTGACGCTGTGCCTCTGTCCTAAACAGCAGTGAATATGCCTCACTGTTTCAACACAGTTCACATTTGCGCCAACAGATCTGTGGCAGATGAAGGATTCGAACTGACAGGCCATTCACAGTGGAGATCAGGGCACTGTCATTCCATTCAGTCCTATTGGGGCAGCCAGACAGCTTTTAGTGGTTCCAGTCTGTTTTACAACCATGTAGAGTCCTTGGCTTTTATAGATGATAACCTGGACAGGGAATCTAAAAGCAGTGAGAGGGGATCTAGCAGCTTCACACCCAGTACTATGTTGAGCAGTTACGCATTCAGTGGTTAGGTGGAGTGCTCAAGAGGCCCTAGTTTGTGAACCCAAGATTATCCATTGACTTCCTATATGATCTTGTAGCAAGTCACTTTCACTGTACATTACTACTAAAGGTCATGCCTTGCTAGAGGAACAGACATACAGTGTTAGTCTGCCTATCTCTATGTTAAACAATAAACAAGTCCTCTTAATACATTGGAAGCAGTAATGATCAGTAATGTGTGCTCCCATTAATGAAGCGAGTGTCTGCACCACGGCAGAAGGCTACCACCTTTCTTTTTCTTGGAAGTAATCTGACCAGCAGCACTGCCTCTTTTCCGTGGTTGGTTGACTGGAGCTGAGATTGAGCTGCACTGTTTCCCCGTTCACAGGAACTAGAACAGAGGCCGCCCGAGAAGATGCAGCATGTGACCCCTTTATAAGCTGTCACCACTCTCTCATTCCAGCTCCAGCGACTGTGCACTACATCAGCAGCCTGTGTGTTATTAGGATAGAAAGGAGCTCTTTCAGCTTCAGTGTTGAGATTGGAGATCTCAATTATTACAAAGCGATAAACACAGTTGCAGGAGGTGAGTTAAAAAAAAATGCACACCTTTGAATAGAAGTTTTCAAACCATGCAATCTGTGTTTCAGATAGGGGCCATCTTATAAAGAGGGAGGACTGTATTTCATGTTCACCCTGTTCATTGCATATAGATTAATATAAGATTCACCTAAAGGTTTCTTACCCCTAGAGTAATGGGCTGCTATTAACGTGATTCAAAAGATGGACCCAGTTTGCACACGGATACTGCATTTAAATCTCCAATGAAACATTGGGAAGTGTGTGTCACATGATTCTTCTGAGGTTAGAATTATCAGATTATCCAGGAGCAATGCTTTTCCTGACGATTACAAATATCGAACTGAGCAAAATTTGACAATAAATCATGGAACAAAATACAATGAAGTACTGTCCAGCTGAGACAGATTTATACTCTTTCTCAAGTAACATCATCACATATTTATTTGACCCCACAGTCCAATATTAGCTTGATTAATATGTGGGCCAGCTGCAAAAGTTTCTCATCTGACAATGCTGAAACATTACAGTGCCTTGACGTCAAAAAGACAATGCACAGGTTGACATGGCTCATTAAAAATAAAGAAATAAAAATGCAATATGAGTCAATAGCTACTTACTGTGCCAGTCACCATCCAAACCCAGTGCAGTGTAACCTGGGGTCAAGTCTGTGTGAACTCTGAATACACATGTTTTATTCAGGTTCTGGACTGATGCATTTTCTCAGTGTGTGGCTGAATCTCGTTCATGCTAACCCAAGCCTTTGGGAATGTCACTTTTACAATTTGGATGTAAACCAGTTTGATAGACCTAACTGTAAACTTGCAAAACCACGCCTTTGAGATATTACTGGTTGAGTAACTACATCACCACCGCCATTCCCCATGGAAACAGTCTATTTATATTGTAATAACAATATAGCCTTAATAGATAATGTAGAACATATCAACAAAGCAGCAGAGAATATACATTGTAATAACAGCATTGTATACATTCCCAAACTGATACTTACTCTTTCATCCCTGGTGACCTCATACTGGGAGGGATACAAAGCTCTTTATATCGGGGCATATGGAAGAAGAAAATGCATGAGGACTTCAATGAGGATTCAACGTTTCCCTCCATATACAGCATGAAAAAAAAGGACAACTTTTTCAATTAATAATATATTTATTATGTGTCCAAAACGACTTCTTTCACTGCTATTTTCAATATTTCAAAGGGTTATAAGGAGAACAATTTGTGGGATCTTATTTTACGAAATGTACAGTGTGGTTAATACTCTTACTGCGGTGTCTCACAAACAAACCCTAACATTCCCTGGTTGCAAACTTTGCAGTGCAGCTTCTTTTGGAAGAACAATAATCATCAATGCCTAAAGGGTGCATAATAAAAGCATGGGGTAAGAGAATCTGTAATGCAGTTATAACATGCACAGTGACTTCTAAATCAATGTGGACATGAATGGGCAAGCTCGGTGTATATATCACTGTGGCAGAGTGGGTTGTACTAGCAGCTGTAACTGTGTAAATGTGAAGCAATTCAATTGCAAGTTACCAATGTTATATTAGTTAACTGCCTGTAACTCAAAAGCAGTACATGTGAAAAACAGATATAAGCATTGCTGGTAATTATAGTGGTTCACAGTCTGCTGATTATAGGATTTCATGCAAACAGTTGTACGTGCGCAAGGGTGCTGCCTGTTCCCCTGTTTCACAGCTAGAGCATAGCTCTCTAGGTTATTACAGGTAGCGTACTGATTGTATGATACCACACTATAAGCCAGAGGCACATAACTCCTGCAACTTCCAGATAACCAATTATTTCTGTCAATAGGAGTGTCCTTAATCAGGCTTGAAACAGCCAAACACATTACATTTGTTAATAAGGGATCCGTTTGCTACTTGAAACTTATTATTATTATAATTATTATTATTGTTACTACAAGGTCAAACTGTGAAGTTGATGGTTTTGCTGAAAGACACATCTAGTTTAAAAAAACCCACTAGGCTCTAGATGTATAGAATGGAAATGACCTATTTGAAGAGGTCTGGTAATACCTGCATGGCCGCTCTACAGAACTGTACGCCGTGCTTCCAAAGTTGAAAAAAAACAAACAACTATTTGATTTCCTTGTTCATATAAACCCATTCTGTGACTATTCAGCACTCCTCCTGTCTAGCAGGCTGTTGACAAAAGCTCTAATTACAGCACTCACTGATGTTGCTGTTTGCTATTTACTACACCAGCCCGGTGTCCTGCTACATCACAAACCTGCTGTTTTTTTTTTTTCTGTGTGGAACTTTGTGTTGAGAACAAATTGATGTGAAGACTAAATCTTTGATTGGAAAAGCATACAGTTTGAGTGCTTGATTACACACATTAAAGCAGTTAAAATGCCCCTCTGGTGCTCAAACAAGTCAGCTCAAAATAAACAAACAAAAAAGCAATAACGCAGCGGCTGCTCAGATAGCAGGCAACGAGGGTAAGAGGAAATACTGGATATTCCTCCACTCTGAAAGGGGGTGTGACCGACACTTGACTTGTGGTTTCTATTAATAACGTGCGTTCAAAGTGAATCATTATTAGTATCTCTGCTGCCCACAGCCTCTGCATATTCCCTTTTATAGGAAAATCTTAATTTCACAATGTTTTGTGAGTTTCCTAGTAACAAAATAACAGTCACAGGCAGGCTTCTGGCTAGGGGAGTTTTCTTATGATTCCAGATTTTAAAAAAAAATGACAGTGTTTATCTAATTCCATTTGGGTTTAGTGTCTGTGTTTGGTGAAAAATTCACAGACAAGTTTCAAGTTACACAGTTTTTTTTTTTTTTTTTTTTTTTAAATTATGTAGTTTGACAGAAGACAAATGTATCATTTGAATCATGGCTGTCTAACCGCTCACTGGTCTCTCCAGTATAGCTCTTGTCTCCCCAGTATAGCTCTAATCTCCCCAGTATAGCTCTTGATTTAGAAGGGGAATCTCCCACTCCAGTAATAGGGTTAAGCACACTGCAAGGGCATTGCTGGTGTGTTTAAACATGGCGCACGTGCAATGAGCACACACGTACTGAAGCCGTGTCTTCTGCAGTCTGGGTTAAAAATGTCTTCTAATAAGTGAGCTATTTAGTTTTATTAAAATAAACTTATTTTAAATCTTTCTTTTTTTCCCCATAAGTAAATAATTGTTGAAAAATAACTGCACTGTGTTTATTTGTATCTCCTGGATATCTTCTACTTTATGTTTTGTCAAATCCAAGTGCTTCAGTATATCCTAAGAGTTTTATTATTATCAGTTCTTGGTATTTGTTAACATTTTTACTTCTAATTGTAGGTACTGTTAATCTTACAATAAAAGAAATGAAGCTGGAAGACTAAACTGACAGACTTTTCAAGATGGCATGATGGATAATATAAACAGTTCTATTCACGCTGATCAAAATGGATTCGTTAACAGAGTGTTTAATGCTTCCTTAGACTTAGAGAACTCAAAAGGCACAATGAAAATCAGTGATGTGGACCTCTGTGACCCAAAGGATGTGGGTCAGGGCCTTGGCAAGGAGAAAAGTCAATTTCAAAAGAAACCTAATAACTCTGGGATTTGGAGGATCCTCAGCAGGAGGAAGACAACATCTGGTTATGAAAAAAGGCCCCATTCCATGATTCTTCCAGGGGAGTCCTCAGTCCCCAAATTATCATTTGTGGACAAAGTGAGATTCTTCAAAAAGCTGAGGTCTACCTCAAGGAGCAGAGGAAACAGACACTCGGAAGCCTCAACAATCAACAATGTTCTGAAAGTGGAGGGAGACCCAGAACAGCTGCATAGCTGGGACTTCTCATGTGAGATTTATTCCAATAGACATTTGACCAGACACAAAGCTTTTCGGCACTCTTATGGAGGCCACATCAGGGACATGGACTGTTCATTTGAAGATGTAGATTTAACCAGCCCTTCTGAAAATGCTATCAATGAGAACAACTGGCTCAGGGAAATTTGCAGACAGCAAAATGGCAGTGGGAACATGGACAGAATATCCAATGGGAAGAGAACTCCCCCCGTTTTCTTGAACAGTAACAGTTCAGTAGTTTGTCAAGAGCATGTCCTTAGGGATTGCCCAAAGACCCCGCAGGGAGGAAGACGGGCCAATGGTGCAGACGTCTGGAGCTACTTGAAGAACATTTCTTTCATGGGGAAAGTGAACTCCGGCATGGCGGAACAAAGTATTGATTCTGAATTCCACACCTTGGACAAAACCATTGATTCAGACTGCGCCTCCAGCGACGATGGAGATCCCAACCCCCCACCCAAAAAGAACAGCAAGAGCAAAGGAAGTCATTTCGGTGGGCTGTTCAGGTTTTTTAGCAGTATAACACAAACAGCAAGGAGATGGAGGAGCTCTGCCAGGTCCTCCACACAACCTGCGCAGTCCCCTCTGGGAACCCCCTGCGTACCGAGATCGGGACTCTCAGCTCATGGCTTGTCTTTACACTTAGGGAACGAACATCAGCCCTTGCCACCAATGGTCAAGCCTGTTCTGCCTTCAGACTCTGGGCTATGTGACCCCCTAACTCCGGCAACGTTATCAGGAGCCAAGTCCCCTCAAGTAGCTGTAAAATCAAGGTCCAGTGAAGATTCGCTGAGCCCCAATGGTTACTCTCCTAAAATGACATGCAAACCTGAAGCTCTTCCAAGTGTACCTCAGGGATCTATCAGTACCCCAACTTACAGCAGAGACCATTTCTCAAGTGAAGGGGGGAGTCACCTTGTGAACAGGACAAGGCTGGATAACACCCTTCTCCAGGATTTGCACAATGAAGGAAAAAACACTGAAGACCAGCCTGTTTTAAAAGGGTTCTCACATCATAAGCAGGAGCAGCAGGGCTACAATACTGACACAACCAGGGAACATGGATTACAGAAAGCAGCTGCACTCAACCACTCAGGAAGGCAGGAAGAAAAGGTAAGAGAACTTTGAATAATGATGACAAGTAGCTATCCTTGTATTCAGGTTTGTAATAGAGGGACTCCACATTAAATTTGATCAAATGCGACTTCATATTACTTATTATAAGTGTTTCTAAAACATTTGAAGGAGTCCTTATTACGGGTTATATAAGTAATAACAATTGTTAAACTATAATACAAATGATTTTATGTTTGTGCCTTTAACCTTGTCCCTTGCCAAAATCCTAACCTGACCTTAGTCACTATAAAGCTTTGTTTATAAGACAAGCTTCCCACTAAACCGTTTACTCCTGCTCTTAGAATAGTCTACACACAACATGGCCCCAAAACAACTACCACGCCCATCTACCTTGATTGACACGCTACCTGGGGCTCTTATGATATTAACCCTTCAAGTGGTCATCACAAACTGCTACAGTACAATTACAATTACCTTATTAAGAACTCTTGAATTCCTCTTTATGCTTGTCTAGTGTGACATTTATAGCTTACTGCATTAACGCCTTGGAAGTTTTTCCCCAAAAAACTGTTAATAATGTATTTGCAAATTACACTAAAAGACAAGCATAAAATAGAAGAATATGACAGATTATTTTTTCTAGTTGGCAGACTGACAGTCCATGCTAATTAAATTAGGGTTGTGCTTTAATTACACTAAACACAGACAACTTCATTTAATTAACATGGAACGGTGGAAAAGGCAATGCATGTATATTATGGCTTGCCTGGACAAACTGCTTGCTAATGCAAGCATGAATTTATTTCAAACTATGTGTTTGGTTCCAGGTATTATGAAATGCTTCCTGGTGGCTGGTTTAACTATTTGGTCTGTTATACCAGAGACTTTTTTGCAAAGTCATTCAGAAAAGGGAGGGCTGGTGTAGAGTGGATCAAACAGATTTTTAGAATCAGCTCTCAGCATAATTACTTTTTTTTTTAAACCTGGAATTACACCGAGTCATCTGTCCTAAAAAATCTTCTGTCCTAAAAGAACAAAGTTGCAGCAGTTTCATTTCCACAGGTCCAGTGCACAAAAGGTTAAATCAGACATTTTTGTGATAAGTCTTGTCTAGACCAATGATCTATCCACGGTCAATTAGGCGTTAAAACCCTGTCTACTTCATTCATAATCACATCTTCAGAACGTGATGACAGCGCAACATATAAGTATGTAGGGTATTAGTATATTAAATCTATATAGGTAATGCAATATTAACTGTAAAGAAGCAGCCAGCAACACACACACAATCCTCCAGTACAGGAAAGTACCCATTTACTGTACTTATACTGTAGATTTACCTAATTAACATTTGTTCAGAGTTTAGAGGTACAGGTATTTAATTTAGATATAAATCAACCCTCTCTTATAAAGATGAACCCACAATCGAATGAATGTCAAGGAAGTTCAGCATATTGAGTAACTGCAACTGCAAGGCAGATTTTGCTGCTCTGTGGGTGATAAGCTGCAGTTACAAATGCAATGAATGCGATTCTGAGTTGTCATTACTACACTACATATAGATAACATATAGCAAAGACTTTGGTCTCTGTCATGATCACACATGTCTGTGGGTAAGCCTTTTGCGCCATCTACTGGACAGCAACAACATAAACCCACATTAGCTAAAAACCGCTGCAGAATGAAGTTCTGTTATATTAACTGTTTCCCACTTTGCTGGAAGAAAATAACCTCAGATGGTGTAATTCTGTAATATAATTCTTCTGTATAATATTCAAATAAAAATCTTATGGCATTTGTACAGTATGCTATTTTATTCCCATTAAACTGAAGCCATAGGGCCCAACCAATTTCAAACACACTATAGACAGAGCAGATACTCAACAATTGGTTAACCCTTCGTTGGTCAAAAAAACCTCATGGGGCTTTGTTATGTAAATTAAAAAATAAATGACTGATGCTGAAGCAGTGGTGTACAATACTAGAGAGATAATACAGTTTATTTCTCTTAATTATTGACATGAAAAAAGGATCAGGTGGAAGACACATCTTTGGAGAATGAAACTGAGCACTTTCAAACACCAATGGATAACAATAACAGCCTATCGGATTGGAAGACCACTTCCCCAAAACGGAGGAAGCGGCGCCCAGCATCAGCCTACAGCATGATGCTAAATTTGCAATGTCCAATACCTGAAGAGGGGTCCATTGTGACATCACAACCCAAGCCTGCTGAGCAAGACAACTGCGTGGGCCTGCGCCTCGCAGAGCAGAACTCTCCAAACATTCCGTCTAAGTTCCAGACAAAGAGGCCCCTTGTGAGACAGAGACCCCACTCTGTGATAGAGGGTGCTGCCGTGGACCATGCAGAGGTTCTACATCCACCCAGAGTAAGACCCAGTGAGCTGTGTTCACCTATCTGCTTACAGTTCAGTTTCTAACTCTGTACCCTCTTGGAGGAGTACAGTAGCTGCCTGTGCTATTGCTTTGTCTTCTGTGCTTTGGTGTGACTTAAATCCCACTAGATTTCACTAACCATAACTAACCTGTCTTTGAAAGTATTGACCTGTTTTTTCATACATATTGATGTACTAAAGATGATACGAGAAATGCAATATTTTATTGATCTGATTACAGAGTTCGTTTTCACCTAAAAGAACCGATAGTTGGTTCTTTGCACATAGTCTTCAAATTCGGTTGATAAAAAAAGAAGCAATCATCGAAACTTGGCTATTGATGATGATCCCTTCCCTTGCAAAGAATCCAGTGTAATCACTCAAAGCTTGTTACTCCTTCCCACCTTTTCTCGTCCCAGAGATCTGCATTTAATGGGCTCTATCATTTGACAATCTCAGATATGCTGTATTCTGTGTAGATTTTTGAAGCAGCGTTAAGTAGATCTGAAGAGCCATTTACAGCAATCTCGTGAGCGACCAAACCCAGCAGTACAAAATGCAGCTTTTTCGATGGAGTTTTTATTCTAGGAAATGAAACTCATCTTCTCAGTGTGTCATTCAAAGCAGCCCAATGCAACACAGTGAACGTATCCTCACCAGGTTGTATTGAAGATTGTGGTTTTTGATGCAAATGTAACAGGCAATGCTAGGTGATGTACTACAAAAACCGACCCACATCAGTTTGAGACAAGATAATGGGGAATACGCAATCAAGAAGTTCACTAACTTTAACGAACGGGTCAGAGCGACTGGGGCGATTAAGATGTGCACTGTGATAAGCGAAGCACTCTCCGAAGCATGTGTGACATACACCATGCCCACGTGGCAGTTTAAATGAACATCCAACTTACCCAAGCTATTGTGATCCTGAACCAGCATACAAAGTTTAGTCACAAAGCCTCACCACACAAACACTGGTACAGCGTGCGTAGGGTGAGAAGCAGTTGGACACTTCCCTCTGACTCCTGGCAATGTGGGAGCTAGATCTGAAAGTGTAGCTATTGCACACTCCTAGTTTCATGCTTCTTTACCCTCCTTATTCTACTCCTAAAATCATGCTTGATTCACAGTGTAAAGAAAAGGTTCCTCATTTGAATTTGTTAATTATATGTGCTACTTTTCTGAACTATGTTGTTCCTACTTTCTCTCCGCAGTATACTAAGTGGCATGACATTAGATTGCATATAGCTCTGTTACTCACCCTCCAAAGGGAAAATGTATCACATCTGTCTTATTGCTGCTTCCATTTTCTGACAATGTGTGGTAAATCTATTTCTATACAGTGTCCATTGCCTGGCTGAGTTTCTATGATCTTCTTTTTTGTTTTTTCTTTGTTGTAGCTTGAGCCAAATACCTAAAAGCAAGCCATGTGGTATTGATGTTGAAATTCTTGTAGATTTTGATACAGTGTAACCCCCTTTTTTCCACTAATTTCATCTACCACACTATAAAACCAAAACGCTACCTTCAGAAAGTCTTGCGAATATATGGCATACTCAAAACATTACTAAGAAACGGGAAACCGGCTGCCATATGCTTTGATTTAAAAGGCGCTTAAAGATGTTTCTTTATATTCTTGTTGCTGTTTTCCAGCCTGCGTCTCGTCCTCCTGGACTCTGCCCTCAGGAGCCCCATTCCCGTGCCGCTGCACTGCAGAGATGTTGTTCCCTTCCCCTGTCCCAGAGCACTCCCACTGGGCTGGATGAGATGGGGTGGAGGGGACACACGCTACACAAACCAGGTGAGACAAGATGCAGCAGTATTGACATTACTTAACCTTGCCATTCCCAATAGACCTGCCAACAGGGGGCAGTGCTGACACTAACAGCACAGATTCTCAAAACTGTATTTGCAATACAGTAATCATTTTTTTTTTTTTTTTTTTTCTGGAACACAATTCTAAAAAAAAAAAAAAAAAAAAAAGATAACGACCACTTACAAGCCTCTAATAGCTGAGCTGTTTATTTCTGAATCGAGGACCCCCTTCTTATAACATTCATTAGATGTCTCGCCTCTTCCACACTGTGGAAGTGGTGTGTGTCACTTACTATAACAGGCTCTTTAGTGCTGCTCTCAGGGTAGTGTGAGGTAGCAGGCTGGGCTGCAGGTGGTCTGGGCTGTGAACCCTGGTTTCACATTAACGTTGCTCTGTCTGGCAGCTGAGGTTCCTCTGGGTATGGAGACCGCGAGGGTGCGTGACAGAGGCGGCGGCACAATCAGGAGAAGACTGCTGAAGCTGGGAGCTGAGCAACTTCAAGTTAATAAAGTAAGTGGAAAATAAAACGATACCTTCTTTTGAAGATGTAGGGTCCCACGCCATCTTAAAAACTACACACTGAATTTAAGATACCATCAGTGTATTACCCTGACAGGACCCCAATAGACACTATTGCACAGTTGGTTCATTCTATATAAGTATAAAAATATGTTTTGATGGCTGTTTAATTGATATTGAAAATGCATTTAGAACTTCAAAGGGGAGAAAGCTTGTGTCCCAACTGCTCATACCACCTTTGGGGAATATAAACAAAATGTCAATGAGGTATTCAACTCCAAAGAATTATACTGTAGTGTCAAACTGAGGGACACTGCAGCTTTAAGTTGCACACAAAGAAACACATCATAAGGTTGGATAAAACTAGGATTTAATGCAAGGTCATCTAAACTTAATTTATCTCACCCAAGCCCAGCTTTTCTGAATTTAATATTGAAAGCTGGTTCAATCCCATTAAAATTTTGACTAAAGAGGGAAAAAAGTGAAATTTTTACAGCACTTAATTTGAAGTGGGAAAAGAACCAACCTTGACATAAATGCTAGTTCTGTGGTGTTGCTGCTGAGAATGCAGGCTTCTTTTGCTTTTAAACTTTATTTGCAACATTATTTACACATGTAACAGTATCCTTGCCAAATCAACTCCAATTCCACATGTGATCTGAACTGGATTTGAATCCAGTCTAAGAGGTTATGAAAGGCATACATTAACCCACTGCACCACCTACAGCAGCCCCTTGTTTTGAGCTGAAGAAGGTGACATTGTCACCCATATGCCCATATTGAGTTGGAGGAAAAAGGAGACAAAGGACTCAAATCAAAGCTTTGCAGAACTTACATTCTGGGTGACAGAGGCAATGCAGCATGTCCTTATAGTGCAGGTGGCATTATGAGAATAATATTCCACACTCATCTTTTGCAGCATCAAAGCTGAAATCCCTGTAACTCAGAACGCGTTTAAACCTCTTGTCCTCATCTCAACCTTTGAGCTACCTTATTTGCTAAAACTTATAATAACTACTATAACAAATCAATTAAGGGATATAAACTACCATAAAATTCTTCAAAATTAACTTCAAACGGTATCTTATACCTTCACTGGATTGGCAGCTATCTCTTATTGCAGCTGTCTTCCACTTGTCTTTGATCCCATTTGGTTTGTGTGATATATTGTATAAACAATGGGAATGCAGTGGTCCTGTACTAAGGGGCTAGAGCAAGGGCGGTTGCAATGATATAAGCTATTGGTAGAATATCTCCACAGCCAATATGGAAATAACCAGCACACGGCCTGATAATCCATTCAAGCGTGCTACTGTATCAGGACCACTGGGAAATATTGCAGGTAGTTATGCAGGAGAACTCATTTTGTAATTAAATACGCCTTCATATTGTTACTATACGCCTATGTGTGTAATTACTGTGTTATTGCATTGTAATTACAGTGCTGTTAGAGGCACTTAATATAAAGTTTTTTTTAAGTGTATCTAATGTATATTCAGTCCATGCAGAAGCAGGATGAGGAGACATCTAATTTGACATTAAAGCTTGATAATCAAACTGATTTCAATACCAACTGTTCCTTTGTCAGTGTGTAAATCACAACGAATGGTCCAAGCAAGGTGTGCAGTGTTGAAAAGGAGGAAAGCTTCATGCTTGGCTTTCTGTGGAAAGACGAGCATCAGTGACTTGTCTTAAGGACAGATTGCACTTGTTTCAGCATTAATCTCATTAAATAAACCAACTTAATTAAAGATATGTCAGCAGAAAATAAAGCTTAAAAAGCAAAAGAGAAATGAGGGCGAAAGGTCTACGCCGCGCATGTGGATTGGATTGCATTAACGGCTGCCTTTGCACATGAATGGAGTTCTAAAATATACAGTGTCAGCAAAGAAGATCCCATTAATGTTGCAACAAATTGTGTTTGTCTGGGCTGAAGTTTCTTTCAGTCTTTTACCTCTTCATTTCTCCTCATTATCTCCTTGCCTTTCACTTTATGTGCCAGAACAAGGTGTTATGTCTTTGGGCAGTTGCATTGTGACCTAAAAGTACAAGAACATTTCACTGGCTTCCTTGATATTTTTTCCTTGTGTGTTTTTTTTTTTTTATTATAATGTACTGTTCTTATTTTCTTGAGTTAAAACTGTGCTGGAAGGCATCATTTATAACCTCCAACTGCTGTAAGTGCCATTAAGAGCATGCTTATTTGGTTCACAGTGACATGTTTTCGTGTTCAGTAAAACGAAACAGGATTCTGGCACACTGCAGCATTCACAAAATGATTTGACACTGCATCTCAAAAATATGATGAAATATCTCTTAAGTATTTATCTTCATTATTTAATCATTTACAGAGTAGAGCTCCCCCTTATTGTTTTCAATTGAATTTGTGATATCCTTCATTCTGATCCGCCCACCTTTAACCAGTGGAGCATAGCTGTGCTATACTGTAAGCATGCCTATAATCACACTCTTCATAATTAAAACAAAAAAAGGGCTCCGATCTTGCCCTCACCCCCTGCTATTTATATATACTGTAGCTGCAGCAATTTCTTCAGCTAGAATCCCCTGTTATATGAGAGCTGTCTTTACCTAAAGATGCCTTGGTTCCTTGTGAAATATAATGTAATCATTCACTGAGCTTCAGGAAGCAGCTATTCAAACATTCCCTGTTATAACCCCACACTGGCTATGGCTAAAATAGAGTTTTATAGCAGAATTCCATTGGAATTAAGAATGCGCAGTGAAGGTGCTGCAGGGCTGTGGTCTTCCAGATCTTTCAATACGCTGGTTCTAAAAACTCAACAGGGATCTTCCTGCTTTGTCCTGTACTGTCATCTCGAACTCTTTGATATGCAGATATGTGAACCACATCATACGCCCCCTTATCAGAGCCCTCAACCTTCCAGAAATGGAAGAGGCATCCAATCGCACTGGTAATTACTGGCATTCTAGTGCAAACTGTTTAACCATTCATTATTGTTAGTATTATTATTATTATTAGCAGTAGTTGTATTACTATTATTAGCAGTATTATTATTCAATGAATACTTTATATAGATGTTCTTAATATTGAATGTAGTACTTGTTTAATTTCCTTTAATGTCGGTTATATATACTTCTCTATTGTTGTTTTGACTTTGAAGGTTGATAATTATTCCAGCTAAATTTGCTTCTGAAAAGGCTCGGCCAATTAAAAAAAAAAAAAAAAAAAAAAAATGTGACACAGTAAGAAGAATCAGACAATACATGCCATAGGGTTTTAAACATTAAGTGCTAGGGAAATGTTGATGATGTAAAATATCCCTATTAAAAATAGCTTAAATTTTGTGCCTCTTGGTTTCCTTGCCTAAAAGTGTTCTGCTGTGACCTCACACAAAGCTCCATTCCAGTGTTCTTAGGGGCCTTTGATATTTCTCGGAACCTGCAGTGCTGAGTAGAATTCTCAAGACATATTGATTGTTCTGCCAAAATGTATCAGCAAAGAGCACAGGCTATTGGTTTAAAAGAACCACTTTTATAGTCGCTGTTAGATTTAATAAAAGCTACGCTGGTCTTGATAATATACGACAGTGATGATTATTATCAGTGAGTGTCTGTTTTATAAGAAAATCTACATAAACAGGTAGAAGTGTTGCAGCACAGAGAGCTCTAATGATTAAACAGCTAGCAGCTAGCGGATGCAATTTACACAGGGGCTTGGTTTTTCTTCACATTATCTCTTGACAAAACAAAAGGAGGCCCCTGACACCAAACGCTTACAATCTTAATTTCACCTGCAAGAATAATGACATTAATCAGCAGAAGATGAGGTGATTATGACCAGCTGTTTACCGGGAACTAATGTGCATGCTGTGTCATAAGGCTATTCAGACATGCACATTGCTACACAGCTACTATAGAGCAACAGAGAGCTGATGAAAGTTCGACAATTCATCAGGGGGGCTTAGGGGACATCATCACCTGCTTGAACTCCCACACTACCTAAAGAAGCAGTGAGGTGTATTATTTCCATTATGTAAATACCACTGCCCTTTAACTATATAAACCGTGCTGGTGACCCCTACAGCTTTGGTGATTATTGGGATCCTTCACCACTACATGCAGTTCAAATACAGTGGAAACGGGTCATATTGGTGGAGGCTTGCAAGTTTACTATAAGGTCTGCCATTGAGTAGATCATTGCAACGGATCTTGAATACCCTGACATGAAAATTGCCTCCATGCTCTGCCCACAATGGAGACCTGCCCCCTGAAGGCATGCTAACCGGACCTCCTTGACAAATCACTACAGGGAGTGTGCTGATCCTTGTTGGTGCTGTGTGCCTGTGTGCACTGACAAGCATCGTGATACGGGACAGATAGCGCCAAGGTGATAATAATTCAGACCATTTCATTTGGTCAGGGTTTTCAGCTTGACCCACAGTGAGTAGATTGGTTGAAGTCATGCTACTGGCTGCTTATTCTTGTGTTTCTAATCTGTAACAATGCAGATCTGTGCTTTCAGTGATGGCAGCTAAATAAATATCTGTTTGATTAGTGTTTTTTTTTTTTTAAGCTAGTATGAGTCATTTTTTGCTGTCAATTAAATTTATTTGGAGTTTTTTCTCCACATGCAAAGATTTCTTTAAGAAGTGAGAACATCATTTTGATAACTCTGTGTGTATTTTACATTTTCCCCATAATGCCATTCAAATTCCTTGCATTTAGGCAGTAAATGTTTTTGAAATGATCTTCAGCTCTGATTAAGGTTTTGCTAGTGCACGCGAGACTGGAATTCAATGATGCATTCGAAATACTGGAACATCTTCAAATTGACATTAAATCAGATAAGCTTCAGGAATAGTGAAATATGATCATTTACACGTGACTAGTGAAAGGAATGTTATATTGTTACAGCTGAGGATCAAAAAATCATTTTAATGATATATAGAGACGCAATATTTAATATTTTTTTGAGTTAGTAGAGGGGGATATTTGAATTAGGATATCATAACCTGAAATATATATATATATATATATATATATATATATATATATATATATATATATATATATATATATATATATATATATATATAGTTTAGTCTAGTCTCCTCTTAAACTCGCCTATCTCTGCCCTAGGAGAGCAGTCTAAGGACCTGGATGTTGTTGCAGGAATTATTGTGTTTGAAACTTTTAAAAGTGCAACGAGTTTATAACACTATCACATTAGCTCATGTTTGTCATTCTAACAGTGTGCAGTGTACTAACCCAGTCTTGCAGTGTAGCATCTAATTGTCATGTAACCTGATGTTATTGCTAAAAATTCTTTCATAGCTCAATGGAATTTCACTTTTTTAAAATTTTATATATATCTTGGAATGTTTAAAACACATTAGTACCATTGAGGATGACATCATACTTACACTGTTTGCTCTTGATTGACAGATCGTGATAGGATGTAGCAGAATTGAAAGATTGCACTAAACCAATTGACACCACTGTATTGTAACCACTGCTTCAATGGTTTAGTTAAAAGGTCCAGTTAAACTGTAGCCTCATTTTTTTCCCCAATGCAATACAGCACTTATAGATTTAAACTCTAGCTTTTTGTCTGATGTATGTATGCTGCCTAATGCACTATGTACACCTGCATAGTGGGGTACATGATACCCCTAGTTTCTATGAAACCACACTTGATATGCCTGAGAAACGAATATCTTCAAACAAATTACCTACTAGTTTATAATAACTGAGGCTATATTCTGTACAGTGCTGCTGAAGCAAGCAGCTGGCTTCTTTCATCTTTAGAAGCAGAGGAAATCTAAAAATACTCTCTTATGTGGATTCTGAATCTGCAGTCACCGACTGCAGCATGATGAAGGGAATTCTTTTTTTTTGCATAACTGCACAGAGATTGACCACATTTGCATAACTAAGCACTCTCCTGCCTTCTTCTGTTCATCACAACAATAACAACAAAAAACAAACAAAAAACGCATTAAATACCACAAATGCTTTAAACTTCTTTTATGTTGATTTGAATACCTGTTTCAAACGTGCATTTATTTTTAAGCAGGAAAAAAAGAGATGAATTTGTTAATTGGGTTACACCACCACTGGACTTCTCATTTGTTATTCATGGAAGGAAAATCCGCTTTGCTTATGAAGCATCCCGAATGTTCACCTTGAATCTTAATAAGCATTGCTTGTTTTGGTGCCGAAGCATGCTTAGAATGCCCTGTATCGACAAAGGCATTCCTATAATTAAGAAAGGCACTAAGGCTGATTAATTGGTTTATGGATCGATTGACAGAGGGATTGCGTGAATTACTTATAAGTGCTAATACCTTAAACTTTTAATCTTCTGTAAATGTTGAAAGGGAGCATTAACAGCATACTGCCCCTACCGAAGCAAGAGGACTTTTTTCAAACTGGACCTTAACTGTCTCTTTCTTTCACTCCTGTCCCTTTTTCATGCCTGGCTGCATGCACATTTGTGTGTTGGTTTTTGGATGTATGACTGAAGTTCACTAGGGTTATCTATATTGAGATGACCAGACTTCCCTTGTGACCTGAGCTGGATTGTAACCCAAGCCTCCACCCAGAGTTCAAAGGCATGAAACCCTAATACATTAGCAAGCAAACATTTTAAGAGGGCTCTGGGTTGCATTTTCTTTGTGCACATGGAAGATGTGCAGGGATGCAAGTATACGTTTTAGGCAGAGCAAATCTCCTCTCGAATTAACACCTGGAGTGAGCCTTGCCAACGCAGCGTGACTTAAATTTAGACCAGCCGGCACCACAGAGTTTTTATCAGTGGCTTGGCTTCCCTCCGACTCTATCTACCAGCCTCTCTTTCTGCTTTGACATATTCAGGTAGGAAACCAAATAATTATATAAAAATATTAAGTACATTTTTTTCAAGCTAAGAGAAAATAAATGAGATATTTATTAAAGGTTGTAATACAATATTCATTTTTTAATTAATTGCAGGATCTTCTTGCTCTATTCTACCGGAAGCAGAAGTCCCTCACCGCAACGTAGACTTATAACTTTCAATTTTAAAAGTCTTGGTAAAGCACAATATACCATGCTGGACATATAACACATGCACATTACATGCAGCATTCAACCAGATATAGGGATCCCCACTAAAATAAATAATAAATAATTGCACCAATATTTTAGGGCCTTAAAAAAAAGAAAAAAGAAAAACTCATATTTGGATAAAACTACAGCACTTCAGCATTAATGAGAAAACACAGCTGAGATATTCAGGTTCTATATGGAATATGCTGTAATCCTGCAGGCTGTTTTCTCCTGCAAGACCGTTTCTATTTTTAACTTGCTGTCTGTATAAAACCATGCTCTTTTCATGACTCCATTACCCTTTGAAACACTGTCATGTTTTATTTATTTCCTTCTAAGTGTATGGATATTATCTTTTTTTTAAAACGTGTTGAATATACTCCTGTAATGGTTAAATGGATCACTAAATGCTACCACCTGGTTCTGGGAATTTTCTATGAGAGCAGATTGAGCACAATGGTGGTGTTATCGAAGCATGCTTATTTCCCGTGTAGAATGTGCAAGAGAGGAAGTCACCATTTGGATTATGGGTCTGCTGGGTATTAATTGAGGATACAACTGTCCTGTATTATTATAGGGATTACATGCATACCATAATCAATAGCATAGCCCACTAAAGAAAATGATTAAAGCCATCCGAATGGAAACAATGGAACTACTGCACTACTGTAAAAACCTATGGAATAATATAATAATAATATCTTTATTTTTATATAGCGTCTTTCATAGTGGACCACCATCACAAAGTTCTTTACAGAGATAGGCTGTGAACTATGCATTATATGCAGAGTCACTTACAATAGGACATTGATTTAACACCTCATCCACAGGATGGAGCACAAGGAGGTTAAGTGACTTCAGCTGATAAGGGCAGTTAGTCCAAAAGGGTAATTTAAACTATTTTTCATATATAGCAGTAAACCAAATGACCTTGATATTTAAAACATCTGGGTGTGATTCCTGAGCTGGATTATTAAATCCCAGACATCTAACTAAGTATTTCTTAACTACGGAGAAAGGGATATTCCTTTAAATTGCAATCTGACGGGTGGTATTTTCATAGTTTATTTGGGAAAGGATTCATTTAAATTCTTATACAGAATGTTACCGTACGTTTCTATCATCGTTTCCCCACTTCTTTTACTTCATCAGCTTGCTCTTCACTGGTTTCTGCATGGTGGGAACTGGAATTTAAGTGCCACAGTCAATCTGGCGTTCATACTTCACACCTCTTTTCCTTCTGGTTACAGTCGTGCTGCTCAAACAGAAGAGACAAGGATGGATCTCACTATGGCTGCTCTAATAAAACATCTATTATCCATCGTCTTGCCGGTAGGGTTAGACAGTCAGGCATGGCAGCCACAGCAGCCTGCAGTCTGAACCATGACCAGCGGTAGATCCGATAAATCATCTGAATGGAGAGCTCACTGATTTGTGAAACGTTCTACCGATCCATCAATACATCAGCTATCAGAGACTGATAGGATTCCAGCGGAAGACATTTACAGACTGTGGCTTGTTAACCAGGAACTACTAAA
This sequence comes from Polyodon spathula, assembly GCF_017654505.1. Lineage (NCBI taxonomy): Eukaryota > Metazoa > Chordata > Actinopteri > Acipenseriformes > Polyodontidae > Polyodon > Polyodon spathula. The sequence goes on along the minus strand of NC_054540.1, from coordinate 57,334,136 downwards.
TATAGACTAGCAGGCAGTCAGGGGTAACCTCTAATTTAATCCTCCAATTAATTTACTGTAAGATTTACCAAGATGCCAGCAGGTGATTAAAACAGACCCAGCTATTGTCCGATATCTCAGTCTTGGCTGATAACGACTATGGTAGTGCACTTCAGTATTCTGTGGCTAGATACTTCTGTAGAGCTGAATATTGTACTCAAGCCAATTCGATTCAGGGAAGTAAATCAGGGGTTAAATATATCCCTATTTATACACACCCTGGTTAGCAACAAACAAAATGTCAGATAAATTAAAGCAATCAGTGAAAAGAACTCACAGAAGCATCAACAGTTACATCTGTGGCATCTGCTTTAGGCTTTGCTAATTTGTTTCATTACAGTCAAGCCTTCAACCTTCTCTTCTCACCAGCGGCAGTAAGTAAAGATGAATCTGTCAGAACTGGTATCTGTGAACAAGTCCATGTCTTTCTGTTAAAAATAAAATCCTAATATAGTTGAGTCTTTATGTAAATTCACCTCTTTCTGGAAATGTGTTCAAGTGCTTTTTTGCTATAAACAAAGGGAATGAAAGACAGAGCTTGTGCAGGGTTGCGTTCCTGGCCTGTTCAACAGTTGGTGGGTATTACATCTCCGTAACTTAGCAACATTTCCAGAGAAAACACAATAACACAGAAAACGACAATGGCCGTGACTGTTGTCCGCATGAATAAGAATGCAAAGATAAAAAGCACTTAATGCATCTCTCATCTTATTACTATGACTTGAAAAAGGCAGTTTGTGAATAAAGCGATGGTGATATTCTAAAAACTAGCACCTTGTTGCTTTTTCTGTTGTTCATTTATATGGCAAGGTATATGGCATATATTACATTCACAATACCATTAGTCTGGTCTTCACGTTGTACAATTGCTGTTAAGTTGCATATTTGTTTTCCGTATACTGCTGTTAAACACAAATCAGATAATGATCTGGGAGATAGTTCAGGTACGGAGATGGTCTGTCTTCAGGGGAGGATTGAGGTAGCTTTTTCTCACTTGTACTCTCAAGTGTCTGTCTACATATGTTGCCTAACTGTGTGCCTGTGAAGCTGAACTTTGTGAACTCTGCTCACTTGATGTGAGTTATAATGTTGTTCCAGACACAGAACATACACAAGGTCAAATGTACCCAATTTATCAATTCCTTGCCCTGATGTCGAAAACATCTCTCTGTTGATAACAGCAGGTCTTGCAGTTGTGCTCAGCACAGTGTGCTTTACAATATAACCTTTCACCAATACTACCAAAATGTTTAGTCAGGTTTTACAGATTCAAGCAGCTGTCAGTTCTGTGCAGAGTAGCAGTTGCTAAAGGGTTAATTTCTTACACCTCCCAACATTCCATAAAATTGATGTACTCTATATTGATCCCTCTGAAGTTCCAGTCCTAGTTTGGCTACAAACTGGAGAAGTGCTCTGAGAATATTATATAGTTGGCCAATATATCTGGACAGTATTGAGCAAGATATTGGGAACTGAGTTAGAATGAATCACTCCCACTAGGACTAAGACGTGAAATGTGAAGTTTGGAAGTTAAAGCAAGGTAAATATTATTGTCTTTATTTACGTCTTGGGAGCACGAACTGCTGTTTTTCGATTGAGAGAAAAGTTGTGACCAAGCGTGACGTGGTTATTGAATCATTTTCGCGACCTTTGGGGTTGTTAAGTGAAAGAGACAGAGAGAGAAAGAAAAAAAAGGGGAAAGAATGGTGCTTGAAGATTGGAAGAAGAAAACAGAAATTAAGAAGGTGGGGAGGGACTTACAATTAAATTATAGAAGAAAATAAGAAAGTGTTCAGCTGTGGAACAAAAAAACTCAAAACCTTTGTTCTTAATGAAAACCTTGAATGATAATTCGAAAAAAAAAAGACCCATCATTAACTTATAATAATGTCAGAATAAAAATGTTATGCACTACACGTGCACTGAAATTAAACAAAAGGGTTGAGGTTTTTTTTTCTTCAGAGAAAGAAAATGGGCAAGGGAAATAACTGCAAATAAATGCTACCAGCACAATAAAAGTCTATTTAGCAGCACTAACAATGTATTTCATTGTCTCATGTACAAACCTCTTTTCTTCTTCTTCACCTATAACCTTTAATACATTCAAGACCTGTTTGGGGGTTTTGTTAGGGGGTAATGTGCTTCTCTCTAGCTTGGTAGTGTACACACTGGCAGCACACCAGACAGACGGTGAGTGTGAGACGAGAGCCAGTGAGACATCAATTATCCGAAGTGAACTCCTCTGTAAGTTTTGATTACAGCTTTGATTTTGTGTAATGGTGTTTGTTTAGGTTTTTATAAGTTCTCAGCTAAGACAGGAGTAATCAGTCTGCTAGCCCTTCTTTCTGATCAGGAGAAGAGGAATTAGGTGAAGGCCGTGATCAAATGAAGATGGCCCGAGTTACTTCATCCTGGCAGAAACCTCAGTTAGACTCAGAGTTCTGTTCTAATGATCTGAACAGTGGGCCCAACAGTTTCACTGAGAACAACTGAACCTGTCGTTTACTTTGCCCTATATAAATGACTGTGCAGTACCTGGCATAGACTTTTGTTAACTAGTCTGATTAAGCTGTGCTTTGTAGAGGAAGGCAGGGAACCTAGCAACAGGACTGATGTCGCTGTAACTCCAAATAGAGCTTACGTGGGTGTCATAAGAAACACTGTTGAAAAGTCAAGTGATTCATCACAACTCAGGAGAAAGTTCTACAAATGAATATTCAAAAACATGTATGTGGTATTATTATTATTATTATTATTATTATTATTATTATTATTATTATTATTATTATTATTATTATTATTATTATTGTACGATTATTAATTATTTACGATTGTAATTTAGTGACATATAAAAAACTACATGTAGGTGCAGATTGCCAACTCAAATTAGTCATCATCCTGTGAAAATTGTTCATCATTAAATGAAGAGGGTGTAACACAGCGTTGGCATAGTACTGTAATAATAATAATTACTTACAAACTGCCAGCAGAGAGGTAATAGAAAGTGAACTATGGCTTTGCCTGCAGAACAGAATCTTCCTCCTTATCTTCCTGGAACCCTTTTTTTATTAGGGTCCCTTATTTTGGCGTGCAACGGCTCGACTATATTGAGGTAGGACTCTGGACTATGTGTATACTCTGTTAGAAAACTGGAGAAAAGCCACTGGAATGACTTTAGAAACAGTAGAAACAGTGACGATCATTCAAAAAGAGTAACGGTTAAATGCAATAACATTTCAATGACTCTGTGCTTGTTGCTAAAGCTTTATGAAACATTATCCGTGTCTTATTTACATGTTATTATAACAACCTATTGCTCTTATTAGCGTTATTATTGCTTTTTCTTCTGCAGTGCCAATCATTTTTATAAATTACAAAGACCATCATCAAATAAATTATTTTATACTCTGGAGTCATTTATTTAACGCATCATTTTATGTTACATATTTGTGAACCCAGGGCCTGAAGGGGATATGCTGCACATGTCAGGCAATGATTCTTCACATCCTATATAACACATTTATATATGTGATATATTTACTGTTTATCTGTATGTGCAACCCCTGCTATGATTTTGGGATTCCCACGTCTTATTTAAATTACACATGAAAACATAAAAGCAACCGTCTGTTAAATGCTCTCTGGAAATTGCTAATGCTTACACAAGCCGATTTATTAGAACATAAACACATTAATTATAGTTTCCTTGATAATCTAGTGGTCTGAGCTCCAAGCAGAACAAATATAAAATTCAGGGTTACTGCTGTCAACACCCTTTATATACATTATGAGGGATCACGACAGTTATTGATTGTGAAAACCCCACTGTCCCTGTTCCTGCTTTATTTGGGCACATATTAAAAGTAAAACACAAAGATGCATGAGCGCCAGTTTTGCAATCAGCGTCTAAAGATAAAGCTAACGAATCAGCTCTGAGAAGATCTCCGTTGTATAATGTGCTTTTGTTTCTTAGCTGGGTTTAATGGGTGCCCTCTCACCCACTGCATTTTTAGAAAGGCAATGGAATGCCACTCGCTTGGGCGGAATCACTTCGGATCACTTTATATTGAAGCAAGGGAGTTGCTAGTTTCATACAAATAAAATTCACCCTGTGAGGAAAGAAAAACAATGAAATGTAATAATCGATTACAGTACGCGCTCATAAAAACCCAATTGGGAGTAAAAGTAAGGAGAATTCACTTTAAGTTGTTTTGATACATTCATCCACGGTAAGAAGTTTCAATATAGGGGACCATTTCAATCTCAATTATTTTTGAACGGTTTTGAAATATATTGCAAGAGTTCAGTTGAAAAGCCAATACACATTAACTAGAAACTCAAGGGAACAGATTGGTAATATATGATGCTTTTTATATAACTTTACATAAAATAATCTCTTAATTACTGCATTCCTCCCTGTTCGGTTTCATACCCAATTAAAAATGTCCTTTTTAGGTTGTCAGGAGTACTAGTTGAATACTTAATCACAGGCCTCAGTGTAATGTATAGGATTAATTACAACATTATTGGCATCCTCCCAGGTTGCTCTACATACCATGCCCAAGTTAAAAAAAATGTGAGCTTTTCATTATTAATAGCTCCATGATAACCAAATACGGTGGCCTAGAAGGATCTTTTTTTCATCATTCCTTCAATGTCAATGATTTGATCAATATTAAATAGACTGGGTTTGACGCTTCACTGTTTTTTTTTTTGTTTTTGTGCTTTGACGTAGTGCAAATTTAACCTGTATCAATATGAACAGTTAAATACATATTGGGAGTAACATACATGAAAGGTTAAGCCTTATTTATTTTTTTGTATATGTGTTTCACGAAAGCGAAACAGAGAGAGTGCACTGCTTTAAAAATAGTTGCTGCGTGCTGCACAAACTCAGAGACACAGGCAGATTACTGATTAGCAATTAGCTGGCTTTCAAGAGCGGCATTTCTATGCATTTCATGTTCTGATATACCAGCGAGGCTGCAGGGTGAAAATGGAACTATCCCATTATGCTTTCACCTTTATTAACACATTTACATTTTGCTACAAGGTTCCTGATGGCTTTATTTCTGTTCAAGTATTTCAAATAAAGGGGCATAGTGCCGGTGCGTGGTTGTAAAGCTATTGCAATGTTGTTTTATAGGTCAGTAGCCATTTAAAGACAAGTATCACGTAATCAGATGCTATAACGCTTTGGATATATACAAGTTTATCATAGTAAACATGTCATATAGAGTATAACATGATAAACCAGTATAGACTATGGTAAAAGCAAGGAAAAACTATGAAAATAACATACACAAATACCATGATAAACTTATATAAGGTTTTACTGGGGAGAAATTTGATTGACATATCTATTCAAGGTGATTTCATCATCAGTAGTTTATTGATTGAATGAAAATTAATATTCGTACACACAGTTTATTGTTTGTGTTTACGCTTCCAAAATCCCCCCCCCCCAAAAAACAACAATATTTATTTGGAGATTAAACTCTCCAGTGGCTAGTTAAACTCTCCAGTGACAGTTCTCAATCATGGCAATTTTAAAACTTTTACTTCCATAAGGATCCCCCAATGCGTACATGACATCTTTGTAAATCTCTTGTTGCCTCTTGGGGGAACTGCCTGGCATAAATATCATCAAATGTTCTTGACAGTTTAGCTCCCATTCTCTCTCTCTCTCTCTCTCTCTCTCTCTCTCTCTCTCTCTCTCTCTCTCTCTCTCTCCATCCACTGGACACTAGGATATGTTTCAGCTTTGAAGATGTGTCAATGCTTTTGCTGTGTCAAATCATGAGAGACAGCAGCCCTTTCCCTCTGTGAATTATCTGTCTTCTTACTAATTGCCGTTTTCTAAACGTTTCATAAAGTTGAACGATATCTCTCCCTGAAATTCAGTGCTCTACCTCATGTTATAAAGACTGTGTGACAGCCTGAGGATTTAAACTTTTACATGTCTACTTATTAGAAGAGCTCACAGCCCTGGTGCCAGAAAGACAACATTCATTCGAAATCTTAATACTTTAAAAATGCTCAAATAACTTTGACAAGGGGCGAGAAAAATGTAGGTCCCAGGCTTCTAATTTCACAGAACATGGCAGCAATATATTCCATAACATTTTAAATAAAATTTATTATTTTTGTATTATTATTGTTATTATTTTTAAAGAAAATGTCATAATGTCACATGTTGTGAAATAACCATGAAGCAAAAGATGTCAAAACGGCACCTTTAAGCAAGATGGATATGGGTGTGTGTGTGTGTGTGTGTGTGTGTGTGTGTGTGTGTGTGTGTACAATTAGAGCAATATACCTTGATAAACTGGCTATATGTCTGTTAAGTAGAATTATAACTCTTTCTACCTACACGAATGAAGGGAGGGAGGATGGGACATCTTTACTGTGCAGTGCATGCAATGGCTCACATACACAATGTTAAGTGCAGCAGCGTACAGTAAACAACACCGAAGCTAACCTACAGTACTAAGACTAGGAAAATGTGTTTAACACATTGGGGACTTAACATTTAAAGGAAAATGAATGGAACACCTCCATTACCGTGGCTATTTACCACTTCTCTGTGATGTCTGATGCACGGAGAAGCAGCTGATTTGACACCACCACCCAAAAATAGACCCACATGAGTATTACTGTGGTCGTCAGCTGTGCTAACCCTCAAGCTTCATGCAACGTTTCAAACTATGATGTCACAGCCAGCTAATTGCAGCTAGTCCACAACACAGGCTATAGTTTCTATTTTCTGTGCTGTACTTCCTCTAAAGATCAATCCGGTTTGAAACTAGCTATTTTAATAGAAAAAGTTTGGAAAATAGCAGCTATGCATCTATAAAATAACAATAAAAATAACTGAAAAAAAAAAATCTAATTATTTTAGTATTTTTAAATTCAGCACTGTTGAGTTTTTGGATGAGCGAATGATGTTACGAATACAAGTGTGATTTTCAGATGTTGGTAGAGTATTACATTGTGATCGATGTGAAGACAAGTCAGGTTGCTGTGTGGCAGATAATCAGCAGCCTTGTATCAAAACGTTTCGTTTTCATGTAGTCACTGTAGAGTTTATACTGTAGTTTCTGGTTCTTTGTTTTATATGTAGGAAGAATCCTGCAAAGGAAATGACCAAAATGCTTTTTCAAAGGTACGTTGAGTCGCCCAAGGCAACTTGCAGAAGACGAGAAGAAGCTAAATGATTAATTAATAATAATGCAGAAGATGAGAAGATGATAATAATAATAATAACACATATGATTTATACAACACAAAAAATGTGTGCTTATTGTCATCACAGGCACATATTAAACACAGCGCTCCGAGCATCCAACGAACTTCCCATTCCTAGTAAAGATATAACAGGTTTTGACAGATTAATTTTGATGTGATTCGTATTCATGAATTCATTAGATTCTTTGAGATTTAGAATTGCAGATGTAACCTTTAGTGTTTAAATGCCACACTGGAGATGCTGTAGAATTATGAATACATAAAAAAGTTAAAAAAATAAAACAAATAGCAAAGAATATGTGTTGAACTGAAATACTTTATATATATATATATATATATATATATATATATATATATATATATATATATATATATATATATATATATATATATATATATATATATATATATATATGGAAGAATGTTTTTAAAAAATGTATATACAGTACCAGTCAAAAGTTTGAGTACACTTGCTGGAAACTAGGTTTTTTCCATAATTGACAAAGTTTTACATCGTATACGTTTCTGTAAATACTTGAAAATGAAAACACACGTTACAATATACAAAACAAAACATAAGGAGCATCAAAGCAGTGTTCAAGAAAATTGAAAATTGTCTCTAAATCTTGGATTCCTCAAAATAGCCGCCCTTTGCCTTAATAACAGCCTCATAAACACGAGGCATTCGGTTAACAAGTTTCAGCAGGAAATCACCTGACATGTCTTCCCAGGTCTTTTGCAGGAATTCCCAGAGATGTAGGGCACTTGTGGGTAGCTTTGCTTTGACTCTTCTGTCCAGTTTGTCCCATACAAGTTCTATGGGATTGAGGTCTGGAGACTGGGCAGGCCAGGTCATTAGATTGAGGTCCTTCTCTTTCCTTCTTCGCTAGATAGTTCTTGCACAACTTTGAGGTGTGTTTCGGGTCATTATCTTGCTGAAGAATGAAGGACTGCCCAACTAGCTGTAATCCTGATGGAATGGCATGCCTCTGAAGTAATGCTATAATAGCCATGCTGGTTGAGCTTGCCATGAACTTGGTAAAGATCACCAACTCTGTCACCAGCAAAGCAACCCCAGTCCATGACACTGCCTCCTCCTTGCTTGACAGTGGGAACCACACATGCAGGACTCATGTGCTCACCCTCTGTGTGTCTTACAAATACTCGGCAGTTGGACCCAAATATTTCAAATTTTGACTCATTGGTCCATAAGACCGACTTCCACTCCTCAAACGTCCAGTTTCTGTGTTTTTTGGCCCAGACAAGTCTCTTCCTCTTATTCTGCACTCTTAATGGTTTCTTTGCAGCAATTCTTTGTTAGGCCAGCTTCACGCAATCTCCTCTGAACAGTTGATGTTGAAGCATTTGTACTTCTAGTAGCATTTAGTTGAGCTTGTATTTCAGGGGCAGTTAATTGCCGGTTTCGCAGACTTGTGACTTGAATGAACTTGTTCTCTGATTCTGAGGTCACCCTTGGCCTGCTTGACCTTGTTTGGTCCTCATGAGTGCCAGTTTCTTCAAATCATTTGATGGTCTTGGCCACAGAAGTTACAGAAACTTACAAAGTTCTTGAGATTTGTCTTAAAGATTGACCTTAATTTCTTAAAGTAATTACAGGCTGTCTTTTTTCTTTGCTTAACTGAGAGTATTTTGCCATTTTCTGCTCCCTTATATTCAGGAATGACAAACTTGTGCCTATGCTACCGATATTTATAGTAATCACGGACCCTCACCTATTAACAGTAATTGGTGACAAAAGGTTAACTGGGTAACATGCTAGTTAACTCAGAGAACATCTAACAAATACACTTTTATACTTAGGCCAGTGTTCTAACACTGTGTTATACACATTTCAGACTTTTAACTTACTTGGGCTTCAGACTGAAATCCCCTTGCTTTGGGTGACCATTTCATTGAAATTGAAAAGATTTACATTTTCATTTAAAAATAAAATTTTTGAATGCCATTCACTTATTATTATCAGCTTATAGAAGTACATGTATCATATAATTAAATATTAAGTGTTTATAGACAAGTTTATACAGTTAAAAGCATAGATAATCATGAAAAACCTGGTTTCAAGCAGGTGTACTCAAACTTTTGACTGGTACTGTGTATATATATATACAGGTGAAAGAATTTTTTTTTAAAATGTACACAAAAAGTTTAAAATTATTTAAAATATTTTAATTTCGGGCAAAAGCCCTTCTTCAGCTGTACATGTAAAGTGTGTAAACACATGGACAAAAGTAAAACCATAATTAAACATAAGAACAACACATATCCACTAAATACTAACACCTACTGTAAAAATAGCAATGGCTCTTATGGAATAGCCTGTGAAAAATGTGGTGAAATAAAATATGTTGGAGAGACTGGAACAACTTTATATAAAATAATTCAAAACCATCTTTCATTAATTAGAAATGAAAAAAAAAAGAATGAACCAATAGTACAGCACTTCAGCAGTCAAGGACACGGCATGCATGATGCAAAGTTTGTAGTATTATTAGAACAGCTAAAATTAGACAATGCGACATATAGGAGAATAAAAGAAAGTAAATGGACAAATAGACTGAACACAATGATGCCAGCGGGACTCAACAGAAAAGAATGAACTAATTAATTCTAATAAATATAGAACATTTAAATAAATAAATAAACAAACAAAATTCATTCAAAAGTTATGCATGGTGATGCGCTGGGGAGGCCAAATCAAGGCTGATCCTCAGAGCCAGCATTGCATGATAATATAAATACAAGTTATATAAAATAATGTTAATTAGAATTCATATGGATTTAAAGATATAAGTGAAAATGATGTCACAATATATACAACACCATTACATCATGTAAGAATAAATCAAGTAGTTGTCATGCCGTCAAACACCTATAAATACCTCCAATGTTTTGATTCAAACGAAGGCTCCCTTGAGAAAGATATGTACACATAGAAAGGTTGGGCAACGGGCTCTTTGAGCTAAATATAAAACAAAGAGGGAAATACACTTAAAAAAAAAATAGTATTGGGAAGAATGCACATTGGGGATTCGATATTAAATTCAAAATATTTTTGTTAATTTCTGAAGGTTTGTATTCTTTATCAGGACACCTTCCACAGCAGGGAGGAGGAATCCTCCACATGGGAAGGATCCTCCAGTTTTATGGACCAATGCACATGGTTCATATATGTATAAATACATATTTGTTTGTATTACTTTGTGGTATTGATTTGGCAATTATAGGGTCAATTCCGATCCAAACTGGTTTCCATGGAGACAGCCAGGTGAAGGCAATTGTCAGTCCTCAATTGAGAAATGCCCGTCTGCCTCTGAAATGCCTATCTGACTGGTTGTTGAGTTTAGGGTTGGGATCTCTATAATATCTGTGATACATCTCTGGCATTCGGGGTACTAGCACATACTGAACAGGAACACATATTTAAAAAATATAATAATCTAAAGGAGCTATACTACTTTATGGATGATAATTTTTCTATCTTCTGGTACTTGATAATTGTAACATCTGAAGGCATTTTGAGTGCAGATGGCATACCCTGACCAGGAACACCCCTTTGCACTAATGAATGCAATGACGTCAATTGGCAGAATACCATCAAACTGCTTTTAAACCCTCTGTTAGCCCTCTATCAAGAGAGCCTTTAAAAAACCACATTATAACACCTCATCAGCCCTGAAATGGGATCAATCGCTTTCCATTTGTTCAGATTATGGGCACATTTTAAAATAAATACTACTTCAGATTGAATTACTGACTGCTGATTAATACAGTATAAGTAAATAGTCTGTCATCTGTAAATTTGTATTTTGCATAAACCATGTTCATTTTATTTAGGTGATATTAAACACATTTTTATTGCATCATCAAATTGGGTCTGAAACAACAAGCCCAGTAATAAAATTTGACCTCATCTTACTTCTTATTAAGACTAGCGATATTATCCCCGGCCCCTTTCTGGGGTAAAATGTAGCAGAATGCGCTGCGATGGAAGAACATGGAGCCATGTGATCACCTTAGTCCCAGCGCATGGATGGAACTTCTGAAGCATCAGAATAAACACACCTTTCTTACTTAATCCCAGTACAGTCCTGGTACTTTATAAATACAAAAAACAAGCAGCAAGACTGCAGTGCTGTACCAATCATCATGGTATGCAGTGCAGTTTAATAAGCCACACAGGCTGTCAATTGCATTGCATTGTATCCTGTTGTCATTATCATACGGAGTACCGCACAGGGCATGGAAGGAAGACCCTCTGCTCTTTGAGTAGCTCCAGCTTGCTGTTCAGTTTAAAGCACTGCACGTTCTCATGCAGTTTCTTCAGAACCGTTCAGAGCTTTCTGTTCTCGTGCCAGCCTTACAGGGGTCGAAATCATCTTCACACTGGATGCTTTTTGATGTGACCCTCCACCTTGTTCCTTGCAGGCTTGAACTGAAGCTGCATATAGTTTCAGTGCAAGCAGGTGAGTGAAGTACCCTTGCGCCAGCTTGCTATTCGATGTGACGCCTTGCATTCCCTCTGAGATGAAATATACATCATACCTGCTTGATCTAATCTTGGCCGAGTTGTTGGCCAGACTGCCACAGGGAGAAACAAATGCTCTCGGTTTCTTCATCGGCTACCTGGGGACTCTGGCTGTGAGCACACATCCAAAACTGACTCAACAGCAAAGTAACCCACAAGCACTACTTAATTAAGAGCAGTCTTTTTAATTTCATCACATAACCCAAAGGCATTGGTAACAGTTTAGAGATTGGATACATGTACAAATCAAGCAATAATATACTGTATATTATAACATTCTTATAACATGCTAAAACAAATTATTAAAAGAGTGTATTGTCACTGTTGTAACTTTTTGTTAAAGCTTAATTAATATCAGATCACCACTTATAATGTATCCCTAAACTAGAGTGTCATCAAGACATCCACCCCCAACACACATGAAGTAAGTCATTTTGCATTAGACATGTCGAAGGCAAGGTGTAATTGCAATGACAAGGAGCACAAGAAAACACGCCTTAAGAAAAATGATTGCACATCTAAACTAATGAAAAGGTGTCTTAATTTAAAGAGTGGCAGATGGTGATACAGATTTAGCACAATAACTAATTGCACAGTATAATCCTAACCCTAAACCTATCCCTTACTCTATCCCTAACCCTTTTCTGATACAGTTGTGTGCTTAGGTATATCATTACCTGCATTCAATCAAAAAAAGATAGCTTTATACCTTGAACTTGTTCTATAGTGGAATAGAACTGTCAATACAGCTCGCTATGCCTTAACATTCAGTGAGCCCTTAGATAAATAGAAATTCCCTTGAGTGCAGCCATCAAAAATGTGTAAATAAATAAAACGAGATTTTCTGATTGAGTATACACCCAATTTGCTGCTAAACAGGTCTCTCAATAAAGAAGTGCTTTATTTTTAACCAGTAGCAACTTCCCACTAATCATGCCTACTTTTTTTCACGTTTGAAAAATCCTGTATCGTTAGGATTAGGAAAACGTCAGTGTAGACGGTGCTTGTGTAACAGTATGTGGCAATAGCCTTGATGGATGGGACTGCTGCAGTTTGGAAACAAATTCAGCAGGCACTGTTGCACTGAGAGCTGTTTTGCTATAAAAGACGTTCCATTGAAAGTTAATATGGACAGCATTAGCCAGTCCACACTCTCTCCCACTCTCCATTGATGGTCTATGATCCGACTGCATGGATGAAATGTAACATGCTGGAATGAGACTGGGCCAGTCACCGTCATTATGACTCATTCGCAAGAAAAATAGTACAAAAAATAAACCAAGAAACAAGCAAACAATAAAAACATGAGGGGAATGTTGTAATTGAAAGCCCTTCCCTTTGTTTACTGACTGCTAAAAAATGGTGCTCATCTTTTGATAATGGTTAGTAAACCCATTTATAAACAATTAAAAAAGTATGGCTGTCCTCAAAAATACCTTCTGTTATTTTACTGATATGATTGACTCAGTGTTCTGAATCATTACAATACTACAGTTTAGCTTTTGTTATTTCACTTTGTTATTGATGTCTATTGGAATGTACCACCAACCTTCATTCTACTGTAGTATATGCTCTCTCTCTCTCTCTCTCTCTCTCTCTCTCTCTCTCTCTCTCTCTCTCTCTCTCTCTCTCTATAGTTATTGGATTGAACTGCCATTATTGTTACTGTTGTTTCAAAACAGCCATTCGTTTACTCTCTCAACCTTCCTACTTGAGAAAAACCAGCAAGTGAAGCTAAAGGTTTTTTTTTTTGTTTTTTTTTCACTTCCAGGCTAATCGTCTGATAGTTGTCATAGCAACAGCAACATGACCAAATGCAGACTTTGACCCAAAGGTCATAGTTGGCACCTGCAGATTATATAAAGCTGTTTCTACTGCAGGAGACCACTCTAGGAGGGGCTAATAGAGGATCTTATTCACAAGGCTTGGGGTGCAAACACTAAAAGCGTTGTTTAGCTGACGTTAGCATCATATACATTGCTTTCCATAAATACTGAAACCATGTGTATTCAGATACCGTCAATTAATCCACTGTCCGAACGTTCAGCTAATAGGTAATTAAATACTTTAATTAACTTCTAATGATTTAACTTCAATGCCAATTTATATTTCTGTCCCATCATTTCAAATTATAAAACAATAATACATTTAGTAAAGGTAAGTCTTTATCATTACTAACTAACTGTATTTCCTTTTAAAAAAACAAACACACACTTAAATGATAATGAACTAACTTCTGGAGTCGAATTGTGTTTTTACTCAGCAGTTATCACTGATGATGAAGAGAATCGTTATTCAAATTCAACATGACTGGTGTCACGTTAATTTCTGCTCCCTGTCAAATGTTCCTACTTTGCGTACTGTGGATGTCCACACTATTTTCACCCTGCACTGAGCATGCCCAGATATTTTTTTCTTAAAACCGAGAACGCTCATCAAAAACCGCTACCTATTTGTTTCAATGAGAAACAACTTGTTTTATTATTATTATTATTATTATTATTATTATTATTATTATTATTATTATTATATAGCGTTGTTTATCTTTAAACACATAGATGTGCATAATGTTTGTAATACGGTTTATTTAGGGTTATAGTAATAATATGTATTAATCCACTTGTTAACAGCTTTCATCTAATTTCAAAACCTCTAAAATTCTTTCACAGTATTCAGATTATTTGAAATACTCCCATCGTAACTTTTTTCTTCTCCCAATCGAGTAACTGTATTAGAGGCAGACTTAAACCAAAATGTATTAAAACAAACAAACAAACAAACAAACAAACAAAGTAAATGCCAGCGGAATTTAAATTTTGAAGTGCATTTTTTGACAGTTTAAACACTAGGCACAGTATCATCATTGTGATTAGCTCATGCTGCCTGTTTTTTTTTTTTTTTTTTTTTCTTCTTTTCTTTGGGTTTGTCACCGATTTTAATGAGCCAATGAACTCCCTAAGGCCATATCTGCAGACTGACTTTTTTGCGAAATCTGTCAGACTTGCATGTTTCTGGTTCCACAAAGCTCCTTAACCCTGGTTTGTTTTGCTAGAATGATTTTTTTTAATGATTATCCCCTCCCTTTACATCTATGGAATTACAGAGGTTTTTATTCACTGTATTAATGTTATCATCCCTTTTTCATGTCCCAATAAATGGCACTGCTTTTATTATTAAGATGCTCCTATGACCTATTTTTCAAATGCATCATTATCATATAAATGCATAGGCGTACTGTTCAAATGAGAAATTGGTCATTTCTTGATTATCAAGTACATATTATGCAGTAGATGCTGGTGGATATTGCTAGAATTAACAGGATAATCCAAGCACTCACCTACAGTAACATTTATAGTTTATAGATGGAATAGACAGTGCTACACGTTTTTTTTTTCTTGAGTTTGATTTGAAGTGATGTGTATTTAATTAAAGGCCTGTACAGATGTTCTTTTCTGTAGGTATTAAAAGACCGGCAATGACATTCTGAATCGTATTTCAGTATCAAAGAACAGTTCGAAAAGCAATACTGGAAGAGGGGGATCGCTGTGAGTTTATTCTAATCCTCTTTAAAACGTTGCTGTGACATATGGAGAATCACACAGTACGTGGATCAAAAAACAGATTCGAGAAACCACTATATAATAAGAGGATGTTATCACGTGGAACAGAACTGAATTCCGTGTGAAGCAGACGGCTACATTCTAATTACACCAGAAGACTTGATCGATTATTAATCTGTTGTTATAAATAGGTTAGTGTAACTGCTTTGAAATACTGTTTATTTTCAATATCTCTTTATTCTTCTTTTTAAAAACTATACAATTATATTTGTAAAATACTATAAACGCATATAAAGCACAATCTATATGCATTGCAAATGCAGTACCCATAGGGTTAAGATAAATAACAGTCTACGGTAATATTTTGGCAGTAGTAAATGATCTGTGCTATATCAAATAGTGATTCAGTGATCTATCTAGATATGGTGGTGTCTGCTGATTTCCAACAGCTTAAATAGATTTGAAATCTTGGTGTGATGACTAAGTATTCGCTCTGCCTATCCTGTCTGTATTGGCTCCCCCCTTCTTTGATTGACAGCCGAGTCCCCTCGCTGCCTAGCTACTGTTCTTGATTAGCATGCAAGAAGGACGCCTCGGCTGCTGCTCATCGCTTCACAGATGCACAAGCCGCTTTGCGTTGCCGTCTGCACCATAGAGCACAGCGACGTTCTACCAGTACACTCTCATTGCAGCCGTATTGCACTGCCTTTACATTAAACCAGTAAGCCAAGAAGAAGCTAGCCTGCGCCGGGGTTTTATACTGGAGGAGACATTAAGGGTACTGAATGTGATGATGATGAGGATGATGATGGTGAGGATGCTGATGCTTCTGTTGGCGAGCTTTAAACATGAGCTACAATAAGAAACCGTAAGAAGAAAACATTATATGTGTATATATAGAAACAACAAGGCTGTTAGTATTATTTCTTTCTTTATTAATATATCATGGTGGCTGTATGGACAGTTACACAGAACCTAGGTTGACATCTGAAAACAGCCTACCAGCCCAGCATCTTCAGTATTACACACTGCACTGCACCATGACCTTGGACGTACAAACGGTGGTTGTATTTACCGTGATCGTGGTGCTGGTGCTTGTGAACGTCGTTTTAATGTTCATCTTGGGTTCTCGTTAATGGATTCTTGCTTGAGCCGCTGTTTGCCTGCCTGCTCTGAGACACGCACAGCAGATAGTGGAAGCGAGGGAGAGAGTGCGCTTGCATTCAGAGTGGGGACACTCGGCGCTCCAACATGGCCACAGTGATATGAATGACGTTGGTATATTATATCTCTCTCTAAATCTATTGTCGTGTCTTGTCTTTTTATAATGTCTGTGAGCGCAGTGGTGGTGGTTGTGATGGTGGTCGTTGTTGTATAGATATGTTTTTCTTTTTAATTTGTATTTATTTTCATTTTTCAGCCATAGCAACCTATTTATACTAAGCTATCTAGCAATACCCTAAAAAAAAAAAAAAAAACAAGCTATCATTTATTCTTTTTTCCGCCCTTTCATCCACCTCACCTTCTCTTTATTCGAGCTATGCTAGAAAAAAAAATGCATGACAGAAATATTTGTAGTATGCAATTAAAAATGCTATAGTGCGTGATGAGATTCAGGTGCAGGTTTTCATTTCTTTCTACTGTAATGTGTTGGTGCTTGTTGATCACATTTATTTTACTGTACAAGCCTGCTATATTATTATTATATTATTTATTATTATTATTTATTTATTATTATTATTATTATTATTATTATTTAGCTGTTGAAGTAATATTGGAGATATATGGGCTGCGTCGGAAAGACCAGGGATACCCTTACTGTTACTAAGGGGGTCGCCGGTTTGATTGGCGTGATTATAATTCACACCGGCTTCAATTTGCAAATTGGTAGCAATTTATGGAATATGCGAATTGCAATTGCAGCACGCGCGCATTGCACAGAGATCTGTGGAACACCTTTTTAAAATGTTTTTATTTTTTAAATTTTTTTATAAACGTGTTTATAACATAGAACCAGCTGTTCCTGCTCACCGGCTTGGCTAAATATACCGGGAGCCATTTTTAAAATAGTAAATAGGTTGGTTGGAAAGATGCATTCAGTTGTCAGTGAAGACTGTATTTTTTATTATGTAAACATCTTAAGAAGTTTTGCTTTTGTATTCAGTGCAATGGCAAACAACCAGACTTAACACCAAACAACTCTGAACTATGGAATAATAATAATAAATAATAATAATAATAATAATAATAATAATAATAATAATAATAATAATAATAATAATAATAATAAAAACAAAACTTGCTATCATTAATTTATTATACTTCATGGATCTTGTGTGTAAACTGTGGTACCAACAGACTGCATTATCTATTTAGTTCATAAGGAGTCTTGTGTAGTAAATAAGTATTTAATGAGAAGTACAGTGTGTTGAGGTAACTAAGGACGTTGTGTATGTACAGGTGACGGGGCTTTCAAGCACCTGATTGGTAAACTGTTAGGTAAAGGCTTGTCAGACTGTTTGCTTCTCAGATTTGAACCAGTGGAATTATTGCTAGGATGTAGCCTGAAGACCATGTTTCCCTTCAGTCAATGGCAGTCTTGCAATGGCATCTTCTGTTCTTTCCAGGAGCTTAGCTTGGTGTTGTTATCTACAGCAGGGTTAGCTATGATGACATTTTCAAAAGGGGGCTGGGATTTACTGTTGTTATTGAGCATGGATAACAGCTGATAAAGTGCTCTTTAATACATGCACATCTCCAGCAGGAGGCGCTGTTTACAACGCTGCCCGCAGCATTAACGACGCTATTGAACTACGCGGAACCTGTTTTTACCTAACTGCATCCTCGGCGGAGCACCTACAGTATTTGGCCCAAATCAGGACAACATTTTCTTCCCTTTCACAGAGCCTTGTTAAAGCACTGCCAATTATGCATTGTTGGTACCGTGGGCACTCAGGCAAAATGCATTTTCCAGCTTATGATTCAGAAAGCCCAGACACAAATGCGGCACTAGCAGATGCAGTGTTGGTGTACTGGCCAAATTAAAAAGTCTAGCAACGATACCATGTGGAGCTAAAAGTATGAAATGTTCTGGAACATAAGGAAAAGGTGGATCCGTTCTCAGTCACGCATTCTCGGGTGGCCGCGTTGGTGTGCATTTTTGGGGGTGGGCGGGAGTTTTTTTGTGTGCTGCTCAGTGGGTGCTGTCTTGTGACTATCTGTATTAAAGGCTGACGAATGAGCTCTTTGTGTCCCCTGGTCTTCCCGTCTCTTAAGTGGCATTGCTGCTTGCTGTTACAGTATAGTGTTTGCTGTCTGTCTATCTTAAATAATGATGTTTTTGTACTCGGTTTGAGATGCTATTTGTGTGACTGGGCCATAGAAGAGTTTTTAATACAAAACAAACATCTGATTATAATTTGGGACAGTTGTTCAGGCATTCACTAATTCGAAGGAAACCTCTTTTAAGAATTGAGACCAGTACCCAGCTGGTACTGAAATAGTCCTCAGAGTTGTACGAATTTCTATGCCCTGTCGAGAATGCATATCCCTGCAGATGGGCTTAGGAGAGGCCCTTATACAAGTTTACCATGGTATTTTTGCATGCTATTTTTCACCATGCTTTTCCTATGGTTATTCTACATAGTTTACCTGAGTTTTGCCATGTTGTTGAATGTGCTTTACCAAAACTTCCCTGTGCTTTACAGTGCCTAGCAATGCATTACCATGCTTTCACTGTGCTCTATTACACTGCTATGCTTTTACTATGGAGAGCGTTTATCAGTGGGAATGCCACTTCATAGCGCTTACATAACTGGAGAACCTCTTGTTCAATTGTGATGAACACTGCCACAAGTTACTGAAAGCATCATTACTTTTTCTTTTTTTATATACGCATGCAATGTATATAGGTCAGTGTGATCTACCTTTTCATGATACAGATCTAATTGAATAATTACAGCCCTTGCAGGGGGATGCATGATACTAACATGCATGTTTTAGGTGATGAAAAGTAAAAACCAAGCTGAACTGCTTTCACATCATGACCAGGATTATTCAACACAGGCTTTCATCGGCTATTTAACCCTAGCATGTGTTGATTTTTTTTTTAAAAGACGCCATATGCTGCAAAACAGTTTTCAGCATTTTGAGTTTTGAAAGCGTTAGGCAGGCGCAGTGTTGGAAGAGCTGCGTCTTAAGGTAATACGCACTCTCCTAAATTTTTTAGCTTTACACTTTATGGATGGAGGACTTGGGTGACACTGACACTGGACTGCGAAGAGTTAAAAAAAAAAAAAAAACAACTTCGAGACCTTTCCAGTAAGAAAGCAGTAAATCAAATCAAATGAAACATATGGGAGTGATGTTAGAACAGGGGCGTGATGGGAGCCCACAGAATCATACTGTCCTTTTACACTACATGTACACTGGCCTGTTATGGACATGTCAAACATGTATAATGTTTCACAGTACAATCAGCCTTCCGGTGCATGATTTGATTGAGGTATTAAAAAATATATCAGCAGCTTTCTGTTATTTCTTCTGGTCAGTCATATACTCAGTTATGCTTTGCTGTAAAATGGATATTTGGGTTAGTACAGTATGCTTATCATAAAACAAAACACAAAGGCTAATAACTGCATTGGGAGGCTGCCTGCAATGCTACAAAGTACCCTGTGAAGAGTCATTTAATCTCAATCAATGTGTCATTTTGAGATCCAGCAGTTTTTGCAACGTCTTTTAAAAGATTTATTGATATTGTGGAAATCATTTCAGAAAAAAAAAAAAAAAAAAAAAAAAAAAAAAACTGCCCCCAGAGTTGATCACATCTGTTTTGGTGAAGAACAGAAATAATGTGTGGGTAACAAGCTGGAAGACGTTGCTGGTTCTGATGACAAGATTAACACACACATATTCTTATTACTTTAGTAAAGGTGAGGTGTTGCTTTAGAGTTTATATGTTAATTACAAACGTTATAGGGAGGTTGCTAATGTAATGACATTCTAAATCAAGAGAATAGCAATACTTATCAATTAGAGGCTTTGCGAAATGAAAGATGTCATTATGATGCCTTCATTAGGAAAATATAAATCCTCACATTGCAAGGCTTTGGCCTAAAGAGTAGTGGTGGGCAGCGATATGAAAATTGTTATCGATATCGTGCATGTATTTTGATATATATATATATATATAGCATCGATATTGATGTAAAAATACATGCACGATATCGATAACAATTCTCACATGAAATGGAAATTGCCCTGTTATTGTCCATGTGTGCACATCACGTCGTTCATTTACTGTAAGCAGCTTTTGTGTAAACTCCAATGCTTGTATGAGGCCTAGGCTCATTGACTCCTGCAGTGGGCTTCAATTCAGCTCCCTAGCTTATATAGATTTCTGTCAGCCCTTTGTATGTCAGTATACTGCATATAGCGTGTATAGTGTATATGGATGGAAAGGTTTATTCCAGCAATGGTAGAAACTCGTGGCTGTATTAGTTTTTTATTCAGTGAAGCTGCTGCAGGTTGTAAAGGTCAGGTACATGTTTTATACCTTTAAACAGGAACACAGTGTTTCTTTAGAAGAAAGGTCAGGAGGTACACTGCAGAAATACTGCCCTCTTTCATGCAAAAAAACATCTCAGATTGTACAAGTAATGCATACTTCAAGCATTTATTAACCATGGATTCATTAAAATGTATGCACACATAAATACTGTACATACTTGCGCGTGTGCAACTTCACCTGAAACGTGTGTTATTTACTAATGCCAACGAATTATACAGACTATTTTAAATGACCTGTACTATGAAACAGAGTTATAATACTATACATTCTAAAAACACAATTTAATTTGCATTTCCACTAATTAGTAGAGAGAGGTTGTTAATTAGGAGAACATGATTAACACCTGATGGCTCTTTGCATTTTTTGCTTGTTTTTCCTCCAGTAAAATGAGCAGTGCTGCTATGCTTGTTATATCAGAGCTGAATTAGTTCATTCTGCTTGGTGCATCAAGCAGAACGGGGCCAGCAGAGTTTCTGCACTCAGATTTACAAGGAAGATAACTGCTTGGAAAACTACCTGCACGAAACAATCAATAGTTCTATCTTCAGAGTCGAGGTCACTACTTTTGTACAAATATATACCAGTATATATATTTGTACAAAAGTAGTGACATAATAGAAGACAGGAATGTTGTTATGCAATGTAGAACTGTCCAGTTCGTAACGGAGGCTCTATCAAGATGAATCAGTAATGGTGCAGTTTGCTTAATGAAACTCCTGTGTAATCCAGGGCACTGGGGATAAGGGTAGAAGCACCAGAACCACAGGAACATTGCACAGTCGGCAGATCAGAAGCATTTTCACACAGCTGTAGGAAGCATTCAGACAGTTCTCAGGGAAAAATGAGTGTAAGATTTACAGATTACAGGTTTTTTTTATATTTAAATTTCTGCAGTGTTCAGTTAGTTTGAGGGATAGACAGCACTGCACAGAGTTAGGGTTGCCCACCCATTCTGGATAGATGTATCACTGGCTAGTCAATATTTTACGAGACCATATTTGGCTATACTCCAGTCTAATTAACTCCTATTTTTTTAAAGGAGAAAAACACCTGTTCATTTGACAAGTCTGTAAATGTTAAATGCATCTCAGTTAAATGTATTTTGATAATATTTAATTCTTACTTCACTTGGAGAATCTGCTGTGTATATTATGTGCAAGTCCAATACCACTCTATATGACAAACACGCTACAGTTTGAACTCTCAATTTGTGAGCTGACACAATCTTGGCTTCTGGCTTGACCCAGACCCAGCTGGAACTGATGCCTTGGCTGATCCATCATTTTCAGCCATTCAAGTCCTGACACTTAATTTATCAACTAAAAAAGAAATCAAATTAAAATACAGATTGGAAACAGACTGGGGGCAATTTTCCAGTCACATTGAGTGACCAATCAGGGCCATAGCTCTTTCATTGAGTGACCTATCAGGGCAGTAGCTCTTTTCGTTCAGGGCACTGGCATTCTTTCTGGAGGCGAGAGAGGAGAGAGGTCAAGGAGTACAATACAGAACAGACACAGCTATTTATATTGTTCTAGATTTCTAGATGTAATGGACATGTGACAGGGTCTGTATAGTGTATTAACATGCTTCAGGCTCTCTAGTTCCAGTACAGTGCTATTCACTCATTTGGCTGCAGGGGCTAGAGAGTAGAGAAGCTGTCCAGGTGACTTGCATACACCTAATTGAGCAATTCCCACAGGAAAGAATAATTAATTGCAGATGGCATTAATAGATCTTAGTTCTCTATTCTAATGCAATGCTTGTTATGTATTTGCCCTAATTAATTTATAATAATACTAATAATAGTCAGTTCACCTTTAAGGTGTTATTGTTTCCCATTGGCTCTAATTGGATTCTTCAGTATTTCTGTTAGGGCTAGCTTCACAGATACCAATTAGCACTGATTCTAGACTACCTACTACCTACTAACCTCCAGTAAGATAACATGAGGTAGTCAGTAAACCAGCTGGGAAAGGGCATTTAAATAATAATGCTACTAATAATGGGGCTTGTTTTGTTGTCACGTTTATTGTATCAGTCCAGATCAAGTTGGTTTCATATTCCAGAAGCTGTCTGACACGTCTCTTTTTCCTTTATTGACAGCCGTTTGATCATTGTGGATACTCAACACTCATCCCTCGAAAGCTCTCAGCTTCAAGTACATGGCATGATGGTTAACCTTGAGTAATAAAACAAAAGAAACTTAGTCCCGTAAGAAATAATTTAGAATGACGAAGACTTTCTTTTTTTTCAGATTTGATGATTAATTGGTTGAAGTTATCTGAATCGCACATAGCAAAATGATTCAACAAAACACAAGCAGATAATTCCTAGGCTGGCATATGGGAATGTTTCACATGGGAACCCTCTGACGTACCTTTATTCTAGTGGCTCATAACACAAGGCTCTTAGCCTTGCCAGCAATGATGCTAACCTTGGGGGATATTGAGAATTGGGATGTTTCTCAGCATTTCCATCTGTGGGACAAGCTGCTGTTGTAGTGTTTCGTAAAGATGTTTATAGAGGTCAATATTTGTTTATGCAATGAGTGTTGATCTAGAATCGCATACAGTGTTTCATATTCAATGGTGCTGCGCGAGTATATTTTGTTTTTAGATCTCATCTTGAAAACTATCCTTGCGTTCATTTAAATGCAACTACAGAATGACTGGTACGATCGCACTGTTCCAAATCACACCGCTTTGCTTAGCAGATGCAGAGCTTGATCTAATTCTCCACATTAATCTGTTAAATGCAGGTTCAAACATAAACGCTTGTTGTATAAACAGAACACTAGGCTACATTTACAACGGAAATAGAGGGAGCACGCTATGAATAGTCCAGGGAAAAAGAATCCTTTATTTTGACAAGGGTTTACAACAAACCTCCAAGTGCTGCTGCACCAGAGGTCCAGTGGAGGTCATGGTATGGTAATTAAGGAGGAAGTGTATTTCTGTCTCAGTAAAATGATGATTCTTTAATTCCCTTGAATTTCGCATATTTTGACCCATGTGACGATGCTAATCATACAGAACTGACACTAGCCAATCCCCACTAGGTGTTCCATACTTGGAACGTGCATTCCTAAAATCTGGAAAACTAGTGTGATGGTGGTAAGATGACATCAGAATTCTAGTAAAAGAGCGCTCCATTCTAGGTGCCAGAAATCACTGTACAGTGAACATACCCATTGAGTGCTGTGGTTATCACATTCATGAGGAAAGCCCTAACAAGCCACACCACCCCTTGAAGTAACCCATTGTATGGAGATCTATTTAATCCATACACACCGAACAAGGGTATGCTTTATTAGCTATGCTACAATTTACATTATTAGAGAACAGGAAGATATTTTAACTTGTGTTACTTATTTCTAAGCATGCAGCAGAGCATTCTCATATGAATCCTTCAGCGGATCAGCTCATCCCTCTGGGTGTGTCTGCAGTACCCCGGTGGTACTCTGCTGACTCCAGTGGAAAGTTCTGCTTTTCTGTTCTTACAATTGTATGACAGGTGCGGGCTGTTTTATTTTTGGTAACATTTGGAAATGTGTTCATTGAAGCAAGCCGTTCAAGAGAAACGTCATGGAAACCACAAAATAACTGGGGTTAAAACCTAGTGAAGATCATTTCTTTTTTGGGACCTTGAATTAGTTTAGTTTTCTAAAGCTGGTAATGAACTTCTTAACAAATGAGGGTCTGTGCCAAGCATAAAAATAGTGGACCTAAAAGAAAAGGAGTGCTTTTAACTCTTCAGTATCACTGGCATTGAACCAGCAGCAGAGACTTTACAGCATCCCTTCAGACACATGCAATACTCTCACAGCCATGAATGCATGTTTGCCCAAAGTGAATTAGTGTTTTACAAAAGCATGTGGTGCTCTGAAGTAATTTGGCTCATGACTATCAGTTAAACCTGATTGCTTAGAAAAGCGACTTAAGTACCTTCTAAAACTGGTATTTATTTCCATGTAATTTAACAGGTGAAATATGATGGCTTTCCATTGGGGTTTAAAGGAGTGCCAATCAAGGGTTTCAAATTCATTTTCTTACCTCCTATTAGCACTCACAACATTGTGATCATCCCTCTTTTTCTGGTGCTTAAGATCTTTTTCTGGTGCTGAATCTTCTGTGCCTCAGTAAGTACCATTCTTTACGGTACTGTTAATTGTTTCTGATGAGTGAGAAGAAAACAGATTTTAAGCCATACAACTCCTTCTGTGTATTTTTATGTGAAACTCATCTAGGTGTCTTTTTCTTCAGAGGTCCCTGGTTATTTTATATTTAAAGTGACATGGTCTTTAAACCCACGTCTTGACTAGTTGTAACAGGGCACACTGTGCACCTCCACCTTTAGAGAGGCTCTGCAGCTCAGGAGGTCGAAGCAAAAAATGTTTCAGGTTGTACTAGCCTTGGATAAAGGCGTCTGCCAAATACAAAATAAATAATTAATACATGCTTTGCCTTAGCCAGAACCAATAAATGATTGAGGCATTGCACATTATTCATGTGTACTAAAACAGCTTGTCTTTGGTGCTATTCATTATTGATCAGGTTTTTTTTTTTATGTTTCTTTCATACTGTATACCCGAGTGATAATCCCGGGAATATGCCACGCAAAGTGATGTGGAATTGTTTCTTAGGACGGGTGAATGCACAAACTGAAAAAAAAAAACTACCACCACTTATTTACCATCTTTTACTCACAGCATAGTGAGTCTCATGCTCGTGTGAGATTTACTGTGCTACCACGACTGTACCATGTTTATTTTCTTTTTCTTTTGCTTGACTACAGTTTTCTCTCCTTCCACCATAGTATGTACCACAGTACAATATACACTTAGAAGTGATGTGGTTTATGGAAAATATCTGTATTAAACAAAAGTGAAGCCTGGAACACATTCAATTATTCATTTAATATTTTCTTTTGGCATATTGAATGATTAAATAACCATCTATACCCCTTGATCATGTCTTTAAGTTATAAATGATCTTTATGTGAATGGAGAGCATGGGGTTTCGGGTGTTTCTCAAAGTAAGCTGTTGAATAAGAGCGCTATTATCTGTCTCAGACGAGGTATGGGCTGTGATTCTCAGCATGCATTTTTAAGTGAATTCCACTGGAAAATATGCAAAATTTCTTAGCCTCATCAGCTATCCACCGCTGACAGAACCATAGCAAGTAAAACTGATGTCTGTTGACATCTTATTTAGACACGACTGCTGTCTTTTAACCCCATGGAGATATGTGATGCCTACAGGCTGTCGCTGTTGACTGGCACCCAGGGCAAATCCATTTAAATCAGTTTAAACGCATGGGGCGAATGAAATGATCATTCTTTCTTTTTTTAGATTGTGTCATAATCCACGCTTCCTTGAGAATTTGTAATTGATGTCAAGTGCCTGCAAAATACCTACTAAAAATGTGGTATCGTAAAAAACAGATTACATAATCTCAGATGCAGACCTGAGACAACAGTGCTTCATCAAAGCGTAATCGCTTGTGCTGTACTGAAAACCAGCAGTGGATTGCTGCAGCTTGCAGAGGCAAAATAGCATCTTCCTAATCCTGCGGGAGAGCAAAGGCTGAACCAGAGCTCCCTGTGGCTCCCCAGTCAAGACTGTCAAGTTGGCACACATGATATTCAATGCATGACTCACCCTGCTCTCCAAACGCCAGTGCTTGTACTAGGCGAGCCCTAGGGTCTGCCTCGGATGAAGTTTTTAACATGAAAACATTGCTATTAATTTCTAACAGCTGTCCCTTGCATGCTGGAAGAGAGGGCACCTTTTAATAGTGCTGTATTGTGAAGCTGACCTCTTTGGTTGGGGTGCTATATCAGTGTTTCAGGTGCAAAACGAAGGAAGAAAATTGTTTTTGAATAACTGCTATATATATATATCTATTGCAATCAGGTTATTACAAACATCTCCTTAGAGTTTTTTTCATATTATCTTTAATTTAACTGTATTTTTGGAAAGTAGCATTCCAAGATGTCTCGAATTAGTTGTTTTTCTCCTTTCAGAAAATAGGAGTTAATCAAAGACAGAAGAACGTGCTTTGAAAATATGCCTCAATTTACGGTACTTAACACATTTTCCATTATATATTTTCTGCTGGGGATGAACAACCTTCAGCATTCTGTGAAATATTTTCTATTGTTTTTAAAAACTTTAGGAAAAACCTTTTATTTAGCAACGCATAGACAAGCCAGTTGAAAGCCCAATCGATAGCATAGCAGAGACAGAAATGAGACATTCTGTGAAAGAGACAACCAACCCTTTAACACATGCAGAGACAAACCTGAAAGAGTTAATCTGTATCGGGAGAACAGACTGTTTCCAAAATAGGAATGCCTTTCATCTGCATTGTACCAGACTGAACCTATTTTAAATTTGCAAAGACAAGACTGACCACTCAGAACCTGGTGTTTTAAAAAAGCACCTTAAATGGAGAAAGCATCATATAGTGTGTGGGCATTTCTAGAAGCTTACAAGTTCTGATGAGAATTATCCAAATGTGGAATAGGATCTGAAACAGAGCTGAGCACTCTGAGAGAGGGAGGGATGGAGTCAGAGAGAGGGTTGAAATGAGAGAGAGGGGTGAGCAAGAAGTGTGGAAAAGGAGAGGGAGAGAGAAAGAGGAAAAGGGAAGAGGGAGCGAGAGAGAGAGCACGCTAACTACGCAGCTGTTTTTCACTCAGTGTGAGAGGAGGTTTTTTTTAATCACAAAACGTAAAAGAAAAACAGCATTACAGCTAACTGACAAACAATATTCTTTTAACAGCACAAGCCAAGTGAAAATGCTGTCTGTTTTAACTGTACATTAATAAATAATTATACGTGGTAGGTATTATGGGATATATTTAAAATACAACCTTTATCTGAGTCCAAGGTGGCTGTAGGGAACTACTTTGTCAAGCGACTAAGGGCTTTTTTCATAGCCAGTAGATAAGCTTAATTCATTGATCTTTGGTGGTATTACTCTTTTGCTTTATTTTACTTTAAGTAAACTCTGAGGCTGGCGCTGAGCTACTGTAATTGCCGCAGAAATAATGTAGTACCAGTTGAGTACGGTTATCTAGCTTATTCATTTTCAGGTAGTGAGCCACAATCAGCAAATACCACAAAGTTTGGCTCCAAAGATGATGGAGTCTATGAAAAAAAGCTGATCTTAAGATCTCTCACAGGACGTGAGCTGTATTTAAAATATGTAAAACCCTGTGGGTAAATATAAATATAGAGAGACAGTGCTTTTGGGTTATCCTTATGTTGCTGTTCTTTTCGCTAACTAAATGGCTAGCAAAAAGCTTACTGTCTTAGCTGAGAAGAATATTTATGATGGGGGCTTTGATATACTGAACACTTAAAATACAATGATTTATCTCCTGGAAGCTAGAATAATTATCATTCTCTCCTCTGCTCCTCGCCAGCAGGAATAGTTATTGCTTAGAACTTTATTTGTGATGTAATTATCACTGGGTGCTGCCAGGACCGGTGAGTGATGAACAGTTATAGCAGCAGGAAATGTTGCCTTCCTTTTAGCATATTACATTTATAAGGATTTATAAGCATGTAAAACCTGCTTAAATAAAATAGACTATCTGGTTTACTGCCTAAATAAAATAGACTATCTGGTTTACTGCCTGACCACTTCATTAGGACTGATACCCTCAGTAGTTTCTGGTTGGGCCAACGTTTGTCCCGATGATAGCCTGGCACGACGTGGCATATAATCTGCATAGTACTGAAAGGTACTACTGAATAGATTAAGTACTGCATAGTACTTAATCTATTCAGTCATTCGTATTTCAGACTTGACCATCTCTGGGATGGAAAGAAGGCTTCCATTGCATAGCAGTTTGATCCAATCCCGGTTTTTGCTATGAGTTTAATAAGAGACACCTCAGCTTGTTACCTGTAAACTGTTTCTAATCAAGCTCCTATTAAAACCTGGAATGGGTGAAACTGCTGTGCTGGGTGATGCCAAATCCAATTAGGTAGACAGGTCCTTATTTTAGAGCTATTTTAGGAACAAACAAGTTCTCTGTATTAATGTTTTGCAATCGAATTAAGCAGCGTCATGATCTTAACACTGTTTACTAGTAATAAATAAAAACAAGATGCTTTTCTTTTTTTTTTTTTTTTTAATTCCCTGGCTTCTTGGAAAGTATTTCCAAACTAGAAAACAAGAAAAGTGTGATAGAGCAGAAATATTAACTCAGGGAAGGTTGTGGAAGATTGTCAATCAGGATGTTTGAAAGCATGTCTATAGCCTGTATTTTTGTCTGCTTTTAAACCCTATTTTCCTGTAATATATTGGGAATACAATAATAAGCAGGAGAGCTTTTAGTGTGCGGTAGTGAGCTTGTGGGAGTACAAACTTTAAACTCCATGGGAAATTGGGATTAATTGGACTACATAAAACAATTATTTGTAAATGTTGTTAGCACAATCAGTTTCCTTACTAGCACACATTTAACATGCTGTGTGACTTCAGTAGACCTTGACAGTACAGACTTGTAACTCACACAGTACTGTTCTTCTCCCTCTCCTGTTTAGTTGATCAGTGGTGGTACTCTCGTTAGTGCTGAGGCAGTATGGGATCACGTCACCATGGTCGACCGGGAGCTGGCATTTAAAGCAGGAGACGTTATCAAGGTCCTTGATGCATCCAATAAGGACTGGTGGTGGGGACAGATAGACGACGAGGAAGGATGGTTTCCTGCCAGCTTTGTGAGGGTAAGTTTAGTCAAAATGCCATGCACTGTAGTAGTTCTGCTGCTGCCATTTCGTTCTTTCTTTCAGACAATGGTTTCAGACAGTCACATTGCCCCGTGAAAAGCTTAACCCTTTCAAAGCCATTCTTTTGACCCGTTCTCACCGTCAATCCATCGTCATTAAAAAAAGAAAACCTCACACACACAATCATCTTTCATGGAAGACTACTGAAAAAATGTTGTTTGTTTCTTTTTAAAGGTTGAATCCTCCCCTCCTCATCCACAAACAAAATCGAATTTCTATGTCAACCCGTTAGCAGCCTCGAGATATCAAAATACAACTTCCAAGGTGCGTTATCTAGAGAGTATCCTCATCCCTGACCCTTGAGGGGCGTGCAGATTCAAAAGCCATTTTACTGAGTTGTAGTTTGTTCACCTGTTATTGAGATTTAATCACTGCCATGAGCATCCTGGGTCCACAAAACCATGTGACGTTGTGCCCTTCCAACTTAAGGTGCAGTACCGTACAGTACAGGAGCAGGATTGAAAGGGCAAAGTCTCAGGTGATCTTATGGAATGGGGAAGCACAGGCAGACACCGTCCAAGCAATACTGATCATCCTACCACTCTCAAAGCCAACTGGGACATTTAAAGAGGAAACAAAATCTACAGAATTCAAAACTCACACTGAACTTTTGAATTAGTTTAAACACCAGCAGATTCTCAATCCTGGTCGTATTGGGATAATTAAAACAGAGCCCTTTGTATACCAGGGTTGTGAAAATCAGACAGCTGACATGTACGGCTCTCTAGTGTATTTCTGACTGTAAAAGAAAAATGTGTATATGTACACAGTCCGGTTGTACTGATTTAGATGATGGAGGTATTCTATTCACTTGAGTAGATCCCAGAATACAATGAAAAGAGGTAAAAGAATGACATTAAAATGGCGTTTGAAGCTATATACCCCTAGAGCGGTTACAAACCAGGCCCATAATGTAAATTCCAGATGGCTGTAGTGCTCGTTTTGGTACTGTGGCAGAAAATTGATTTCAAGCCGTACAATGGAAAAGAAAAGCATGCTCTTTCCAATGTCAACCTGCACCTTTGCACCCATAGCTACTTGGTCATGGCACATCATTCAAATCGATCTAAAACCATCAATGACTCCTCTGATTTTAATGTCTCATTATATGGAATTGATAACTGGTCCGTGCTCCTGTTGAAGCTAATGCTTGGCTAGTGCAGTGCTGTGATTTGTGGTGTCCTTGGTGATGTTGATGTGTATTCTTGGCCAAGTTTTATGATTTTAATTTGTTATCTAGGACTGCTGTCCTTTTTTGCAGGTCTAGGGGTCTGATTTTCAAATCTTCATTGATAAAACTCTAAAACTAAAAGCAAGTCACATTTCACAATGTGACATGACTTCCCTGAGCAAAACTGAGCTTTAATGTAGGTTGAAATGCAAAAGCATTGGAAATTGATACAAATGGAGGAATCTAGATCTACTTACCAAGTTTTGAAAATCCGTCCTTTAATCTTTTTGGCTGTATCTTTTGCAACGCACGTTGACCTGCTTGTTTATAATTTGTAGTTTGAGCTTATTCTCATGTCGGGACCTGCTGACCTGAAGTTGAATATGCTAATATTAATCATTGGACATCCTGTCCATAAATTTCACACCCCAAGAGATAAGCTTCCAGGGTGATACATTTTCATACCTTCAGTATATGCTAATTACATCACTTTTCTGTTTTTGTATTCCCAGCTACTGTACATGCAGGAGAAAAAAAAAAAAGCAATCAAGTATTGAAATTTCTTACAGTAATGTCCAACAATTTAATAAAGTGGTGCTTGGACAGCGTGACATCAATCTGAAGGCTGTGATATCTTCTGCTTTCAGTCACATCAAATGCATTCTGGGTACCATCAACAGAAAGCAGACGTCACTGTGTCCCTGTTTGCCAGCCACTGTTTATTGTTCACGTACAAGCAATGGGGTTGAGTCGTTTTGGTCTCACTGTCGTGGCAATGCTACATTGACAGTGAGGTTAAGTGCTTCAGGAAGCACTGGAGCTCAATGCAAGTGCTTCCAGACCAGCTGCTGGGTGAAGTGCAATCATTTTAATCCAGATATCCACCTGGATGCAGGTGGAGAGCATGTAGAGCAGGGCTTTTAACTGAGATATGGAAAAGGCCTATTGGATTAGTTCAGTGTTCAGGTCACAGTCTTCAGATTAATGATGACCTTGTTTTCATAACCGCTCCTCGGTTTTTACCACAAGCAAGCTTATGGCTCGAGGATAGTTGGCAGGAACAGATCAGGTACGGTAGATAGTAGAGAGTTCCTCTTGACATTTTTTTTAAATGTTTTACTCCCTCCCGTTAACACGATTAACAGTCCAGCACACTCGATCTGGGAGTGTCTCCACACTGAGTAGATATACCTAGTGATTTCCATCCTGCTACAATGAAAATACATTCCCTCAAGGCAAGGGAACATCAGGGCACTGAGGTGCCCTTCGCAGAAGGTGAAAGAGGGGATGAGTAATTATCAGAGCCCATGCATTTTGGAAAATGCTTTAGGAATGGCAATGTAAAAAAAGCATGCTTTGAAATGGCGTTTTCATGAAACCACCAGGGAAAATTCTCAAGCAGGGAAAGTTATTTTAGGCAGAATTAGTGAATTGTGAAGAGCGAAGTGCCTTGCTGGGTTCAGTCTCATCCTCTCGGTATGTCACAGGGAGTGTCAGGGTGTCTTCTTCTCAAGACAGTGGGCTAGAAATGGAAGCTGAGGACATCATTGTGGTAACATAACCAATGTGTTATACCCCATTCTCAACTTCTTTCTTGCACTTAAATAAGCCTTTTTTTTCTTTTTTATTGTGAATAAAAAATAAATGCACATTGAAATTCAATTATGCAGTTATGTTTCATAACATAGTCCGCTTATCGAACCATTTATATAAAAAGCAGGCTTATTTATTTATTTATTTACTATTTTGATTAAGTCTTTCATGCTTTACGGTCCAGCGTGTCTGGATTTTGTTAACTTTTTAAGTGTCATTGTCTAATTCCGCATTTCATTCATTTATTTTATTTTACTACTCTTCCAAAGTGCTAGAACAAGGCCCTCAAGCAAAACACAGAAAGTACTTTTTTCAGATAAACAATACATGAAGTGACATGCTTTTTACAGGACATTTAAGTAACTTGCATCCCTTGTAACTTGGAGACTGGAAAGGCATGCAGCATTAGTGGATACGCTGATGCAGAGATATAAAGGAGGCTTCAAGGTTTCCCTTGTTTTGTCCTTGAAATTACAGAACATCCTGTGGAATATGTTTGTTCTTCCCGTTCATATTTTATTTATCTCAAATCAATATTCTGCTGTGTGGGTTTTTTTTTTCATCTCTATAAACCCCACAACAGATTCAGCTGCATTTTGAGAGTATTTAGTACATAGGTTTGACTTAATTCACAAAAACAGTATCCCCCTGAAGGTTACATTAAACAAGTGGGCAAGATACAGCACTTTGTGTCTTTTCTTTAACTTTAAAAGGAAGGAATAAACTGAAACGAAACAAGTTGGTGTTACTCGAATGCCGAATAAGTGAGAAAACAACAGATATTATTATTATTATTATTATTATTATGCAACTTTAGTCTCCCTGCCCCCCTTTGTTGTGTGTCTGTTTAAACTCTAAAACTCTTTGGCAGTCTGCCCTGCATTGCCATCACTCTCTTGCAGACTCAGTCAAGGAATATTTAGCAAACTGACGCTCTTCATCTTCATTTCTTTGCATGGAAACAGCGCTGCAGAAGCGTATCTGAACGACCCTTCAGAGTAACACATCATTACCTCTTTAGTATTGCTTCTGATAAATGGAGCTGGGGGGATGTACAAAACTAGTTCTACAAATGTCATCTGGATATTAAGACAACCATCTCAATTGTATGTTTCTGATTCCTTCAGTGCGATTGCCCCCTGTACTGGATTGGGCTCTTGAAAGCCGCTAGCTAATGCATACAGGCATAAATCTGCACTCACTTTTGCCGATGTACAACTGTCACTAGGGGATTGGCCAGTTGATGGCATTTCACCGCTCTTGCAAAAACCGGTTGGAGGTTAAATGCATGCTATAACCTGCCCTTTATTGCTGTTTTTTATTTGAAGGCGGTACTTGAATTACTGTTGCACTGTACAGTAACATGTCTTTTGATTATCTAACATGATATGATTTTGGATGAATGATTTAATAAAACAAAGAAAAAAAAAACTGAATAATAAATTACATGAATGAATGGAGTAAAGGTAAGTAAACTATAAGCCGTACAGGAAAGGCTCCAGGTGTTAAGATATTTAAGGCTGCACAGTTGTTGTCCACCTTGGTCGCCAGCAGGTACATGAAGGATTCCTTAACTTTATTTATTTTTTTATCAAGTTGTCTTTAGCCGCGACTCTTGATTCCCATACTAACCATTTGTGGATGTCTCCAGCTATGGGTAAACCAGGAAGATGGTGTGGATGCTGTAGAGGGGACCAGCGAGGTCCAGAATGGCCACCTGGACCCCAGCAACGACTGCCTCTGCCTTGGCAGGCCGCTGCAGAACAGGGACCAGATGAGGGCCAATGTGATCAATGAGATCATGAGCACGGAGAGGCACTACATCAAACACCTGAAGGACATCTGTGAGGTGAGCTGAGAAACTGAGCGCTTGCATCGTTCTTCAAACAACTGCAGTTCTAAGGGATGGCAAGGTTTCTTGTGTGGTATTACTGACATACATTGGTAAGCATTTGATATCCACCACCTTACCACACCATGCTTGCTTTGAAACCTGTTTGAAAACTAAAAGTTTTTGAGCAAGCGTACATATACAAAACGTGCTTGAATAGCATTATTTATTTATTTATTTATTTAGTTTTAGTAAAATGTCATCTGTATAAAACATAACTGCCAACTGAAATCTCTATGTTTAAAATCTAAAGTATACCAATAATTACAATGTCTTAGTAAGCAGGAAAGTGTTGTCATAGACTCGTTTCTTATCATCAGTTTCCAAATAGGGCCATTTTCATGTTTCATTAACAAGAACAAAGCGGTAGAATTATCCACTCAGCCATGTTGCACTCAGATGTTGTGAGCGTTCAGTGTCAGGGACTATGCTTTGATTGGAATATATTTGTTGTGCTTATTAGGTAGCAGATGTCAGGCACAGCAAATTCTGCATTATTGTAAAACAAAATAAAAAAAGTGTATTTTGTTTTAGGAATGATTTCCACTGCAGAGCATTAAAAGTAAAGAAGCACCTTCTGTGTTTGGAACAGACAGCACTGTGGCCATTGTGGATTTGGATTTATAACCGTGCAAAACAGTGTCCCAGCAATCTAAAGGATACTAACAAAGAGCAGCTTTGAAGCAGGTGCCAGTAAGGAATACAGAGTCTACTGTTTTGTAATCCTGTGCTTTAACCACCTGCTGTATATAATGCAGGCTGCTTTAAAGTTGATTCAGATCCTTAGTTGTGAAGCTAGGAAGGTGACCTTAGTTGGCGTGGTACTGTCTGTTTGGGGAAAAAGTGGCGTGGGACTCAGAGGGATGAGGCAGGTCAGCCCAGAGTAGAACCATCCCATCGTGTCTACCTCCTCACTAGTGTGCAGGGCATAGTATCAGTAAAGTGGCTGCCATTTAAGTTCTTCCAAGTTCTGTCTCTCTCTTCCCTTCTCTCTCTTAGGCTCTCTTAGGCTAGTACCTAGTTTTTTTAGTTATATGACTTAATTTTGACAAAAGAATATTCCAGTACTGAAAGGGTTAATATCTTTAACTTTAAATAAATCGGTTGATTCAAATCTGTTATTCAGCAAGCACTGGAGATTACGACAGTGAAGCAGAATTTCTCAAAGTGTGGGCTGTATTTGACACTCATCTAAAGCGCAGAATGAGGATGCAACAGACATTGTGAGTCATCTTCCACACTCTGTTAAAACTCCCTTTTTACTGCAGTTCAAGTGATTGCTAAAATGGTGCTTCTGTTAATGAAATTGAATCTGGTAAATTCTCCAGCAAGAAGTCATTAAAAGATGAATTATGGAAGTTTGCATCTTTTTTCTTAACGGTTCCTGCAACAATAACGAATATCCGCAGCAGTGCTGTAGTTTCACAGTCTGATCTGAGAACGGCTTTGGTGTCTTCACAGGGTTACCTAAAGCAGTGCCGAAAGCGAAGAGACATGTTCAGCGACGATCAGCTAAAAGTGATCTTCGGGAATATCGAAGACATTTACAGATTTCAGATGGGCTTTGTACGGGATCTGGAGAAGCAGTACAACACTGAGGAGCCTCATCTTAGCGAAATCGGCCCTTGCTTTCTAGAACATGTACGTAAATACTGTATGACTTGGTAATGCAGCATTGTCAGCCTTAAATATCTCAGAGGACCACAGCCATAGCTTTCCAGGCTAAATTCAATTAAAATAGTAGTTTGGAGCATTTGTGGAAAATACAAAATAATGCAATACATGATGAGCAATTTTGCAAAGATTTAATTAATATTTAATTGGTGATGCATCAGTTAAATTAAAAATAAAACATAAACCGAAAAGCTTATTGCATGAATTATTTTCAGCTAAAAAGTGAATGATATTGATCCTTTAAATGTGTCACAAGTATAACGTTGCACAACTGCAGAGTCATATTAGGTACAAACCCAACTCCTATTAATGTTTCAAGGAAATCTGCTGAATGGAAGTAGGTTGGGCAATCATTTGCCATGATAATAGCTGCATATAGGGAATTGCATTGTTATGTTTTTGTATTACTGTAGTTTTGGGTTAAATTTGTATTTAAAAAAAAAAAAATCAAATTAAGTGCTGTTGTTGTTTGTTGTCTGCCCTCCCCCAAGCAGTCACATAATCAGAAAGACAAAACAAAAAGGAAATACTTTTTTTTTTCTTTCTTCAAGCTCAGGCTGTTTTTAACCACATAGATTAGAACTGTCAACACCCTTATTGATTTAGAAAGAGGGGGTGTGATCCTTTTGAGGGCTGTTAAAGGTCTTGAGAGGTGACCTCTGTGTGAATGGTCTTGATGGAACCGGACAGAATAATCAGCTCACTGTTCCTAATTTTCTGAATCTGCACACACAGCCGAACTGACAATCTTTTTGAGATCTGAACGAAAGAGGCAAGATTATCAAGATGACAAGAGGGCTGTGACCTTAGCAAAGCAGTCCAGCAACTACATGAATGTGTCTTCATGCTCATAAATACAGCGACGCTTACCAGCTTTCAGATTTAACATATACTTACTTTATACTTAACCAAACAATCAGGTTTAAGACCAAGGAGGATTTTGTGGTCAATTACCTTTTCCTTTATATAATGACAGGATATTCCTCATGTCACCTCAACTAACAACTTCAGTAACAAGTCTATACCCAACTGGGATTACTGTGTTTCCATTCAAAAACTATTGTAGGTTCTTCAATTCTCAATATGTCCCTTGTTCTATGGCAGCATGCAATCATAAGCGGGACATCATGTTAGAGCTATATTTCCTGAATGAATTCACGGCTGTAAATTATTATGTTTTAAAGATTTGCATTGAATCCCAAATCGGGGTATGCATGTCAACTTCAGCTAATGTTTTACTGTATATAGAAATACTATATGTACTTCTGTCTGTTAAATATAGCAACAGCTTACAAGTCAAAAGACAGCTCTGCTGGGACTCTAAAAGAGGTGAAGGGGGAAGTGTTATGGTGCAACAATGTAAACGAGTCTATGGATTAAAGAAGCACATGCATTAGATATTTATTACCTTCACCATTCATAAATCAGTCAACAAATCAAGAACAGCCACCCCGGTCCCTCCCTTTATTGATTGCGGACTATGTTAACTGAAATTTATAACAAAGAAATATGATTAGGTGCAACATTAAGTGTCTTTTCTGTATTAATTACGGCAGCTGAAAAAGTCATGTGGAACTGCTGCCTGACATTTAGCAGCACATTTCCAGTTTGTTCTGCACTCAAGCTGAAATACAGGTGTGGATCAATCCATAAATTCTCTGTGCTTTCTGTGACGTCAAGCAGTTATCTAGAAAACTCTAATGATACTGCTACAGTTAATGTTCTGTATACCTGCCAATGACACAAGGGCACATTTTACCCTTGGCACAGCGCAACTGAACCTTCATCATTGTTGTTGTTGGGTTTTTGTTTTTCAACAACATCCACATTGCACCGCCATGGGCAAAGGCACAGTCTTTTGTCCTGGAAAATTTTTTCTAAATGCCGCTGTAGGGGTCATGGCACAGAAACTACTAATTTTAGTCAGCCCTGAGTCAACCTTTAAGTTTGAGAACGCTGCCCAGCTCTAATCTACACTCCACCACTGGTACAGTGGACTGATTCTGTCCACTGCCTGCCTGATGTGCCTCTCCCTGGGCCTCTCTTATTTGTTTTGCAGCAAGATGGCTTCTGGATTTACTCTGAGTACTGTAATAACCACTTGGACGCATGCATGGAGCTCTCCAAGCTAATGAAAGATGGCAGGTACCAGCATTTCTTCGAAGCCTGCCGTCTGCTGCAGCAGATGATCGACATCGCCATCGATGGCTTCCTCCTCACGCCCGTTCAGAAGATCTGCAAGTACCCCCTGCAGCTGGCAGAGCTGCTCAAGTACACAGCCCAGGACCACAGGTAACTGCTCGCATTTCATACTTTCCATAACCCTTTCCTTGGTGAGATATCATTGCGTCATTGCATGCACATGACATTATCTAGGTGATGTAAAAAGAATAATTTGAAGAGACTCCTGTCTGTATCATAACGTATCAAAAATCAGCACAATAAAAAAGGAAAGACCAAAGCATTTGTCATATAAAATCCCTTGCAAGTATAAAAAACACTTCCATCTCCCACTCGCTGTTCCCTGTGCAGTCGTTATCTTTTAGATGTACATGACTCTTAAATGCTCTACAGTAAGTTAGCACACAGGCTTTGGAAGCCAGGACCTAACCTTGTTTTCAGTGTCATGCCCTTGGAAGACCTTCGGATGGAACATGTGGTTATTTGAGGGTGCCACTGAGCACCACAGGCAGGGAGGAATTCACAAGTATGTGGTATGTTTTGAAATTGAGGTTTTCACTGAAAGAAAAGAATTACAAAACCGCAGAGAACAACATTGGTAGTTATCTCTCCCCCAGGGTATTTCGAGAAGAAGCGTTATTGACAAAAATGTCAGCTTTAGGTTTGGTTTCTTTTTCATCTCAGTTTGAATTAATTTATTAGAGCAGCACGCTATCCAGCCAGAGCTGAGATTCTGTTTTTCACATACACTATACATTTTACACAGTGAGTGCAGTAGTACAATTCCTTAGATTTAATACACATGCTTGATCAGGATATGTTCATTAAAGTACATAATGTGGAAAGTGGATGCACAATAGTAAATATTGGTAAATGGTAA
The DNA here is from genome assembly GCF_017654505.1 of Polyodon spathula. Lineage (NCBI taxonomy): Eukaryota > Metazoa > Chordata > Actinopteri > Acipenseriformes > Polyodontidae > Polyodon > Polyodon spathula. Next base: position 57,294,974 of record NC_054540.1, on the reverse strand, counting down.
CTATATTGTAACTACATGCACTTCATTTACCTGTATGTAATAAGGGACTTTGGATCCAATTTTCCAAAGTGCGTGTGTGTGTGTATGTGTGTGTGTGTGTGTGTGTGTGTGTGTGTGTGTATATATATATATATATATATATATATATATATATATATATATATATATATATATATATATATATATATATATATATATATAAAACAAAAGATACATTAGCTTCATAAAAAAGTTCTATACAAAGATGTAAATAACTGAGTTAAAGCATGAGGAATAGGAATCTATAATGTAATTATGTCTTTTTGTCTAAGAGTGCATGCGATAGTGAGTATTTATTCTACTGGTTTAATTAGTGATGTGTCAAATGATTTAGACTGTTTTTAACTTCCACGAAACAAAGATACAAACCACACAAGTCACCCAATGAAATGATTCAACGAAATGCAACACTGTCAGAATGAATTTTCTACTGTCACAACCAATTAAATGTCAACTGATTCAGAGCTAGTTTAAGGGGGAAAATGAAAAACAATTCGCAGTCAACCGTCTCGGTGAACCATGCACAATCTGCCTCGGTGCTTACAGCTAAATACAGATGAACCTTCAAACAGTCGACATCACTGGGATCACAGAGAAAGATCATCAGTTTTCTTCCAGAAGATTTTTCTTTTCTTTTTTAATTTGGGACAAAAAAAGCAGTTATTTTTTTAAAGTAGCATCTTGGATGTTCTGTCCCTTAATTAAAAGGATGTTATACAATACAACCCACTTAAAGCTGTTACAAGTCTAAATAACACGACCGCCACCTCATCTCTGTAAATAACCAATATAAAAACAAAGCATCCTTGCGAGAGTGTTGATATTAAATTAATACACAATGAAACGTGTCTCTTAAATATGTATTCGTATCAGTAGGGAAAAGCTGTCGTGGTAGTTCCAGTTTTGGATATTTGAGTTCTGGATATTTTGTGTTTTACCTGTTGTAAGCATTAGTAAGCAGCTAATCAATGGAGCCCCAATTAGGTTGAGGGTTTTCAAGGATACCCAAAAGCACAGGTCCTGGAATTAAAACTGTGCTGTTTTCTGTACGAGCGCAGAGTCTTTTGTTTGACACCTAATGACGCAGTAAAGTTCAGGTGACACTGGAACCCAGGCAGGCATTTAATCAGCTGCTTTGAGTAACCAATTGCAGGGCTATTTACTCATCATGAGCTTAAATTTGAGCTGACAAAAATTACCTTCTGTTCTCACACTTTGACGCAGGAAAGGAACGACAGTGAAATGTTATTTGTGACCTCCTGTATCAAGACACGGAGCCCCCTCATGCCAGGGAGAAGGGCTGGTAGCTGTGAGTGGATGAGAACAGGAAAATAGGTTATCCCACTAGAGAGCCACAACCCAGTGCAATCCCTGGTTCAGCTTTTATTTGTTTAGACATCTGTTCAGAAGGGGCTAGAAAAGCAGAACAGTTTGGTAGCATGGCGAATAATTAAACTACGCTAGCCAATCAAAAAGAGGAAAACAAAAAAGGAAGGGAGAAAGAGGGCTTTTAGTTACCACGCTCAGAAGTGCATCAAAATTTAAAAAAAAAAAAATATATAGTTTCATTTTATTAAAATTTTGAACAGCATTTTAAAATGTGTACTCTTCTTTTCATTCTACTTTTTTTTTTTAATTGATTTTTAACATTATATGATACCAAAATGTTATTATTTTTTTAAATCTTGCTTTCTTTTTACTCTGTTTCTCTATACAAATGTTTTTTATTTTGACTTGCTTTTGTTTGTCTTGCACAGTGCTTTGAGTTTGGAAGGCACTATGTAAATGCATTTTTGTCCGTTGTTTCAGTGACTACAGATACGTGGCTGCAGGCCTGGCTGTCATGAGAAATGTAACCCAGCAGATAAACGAGCGGAAGAGGAGACTGGAGAATATCGACAAGATCGCGCAGTGGCAGGCCTCTGTCCTGGAATGGGAGGTAGGGGTGTTAGAACAGCTCTGGTTCTGTTACGATTACTACAGCCTGCGTGCCTGAGTGAGGTTCAGTGTTAATCGCTTTTATTAACAGTTATTAGCTCCGTTAGCAGCCGTCACAGGGCGCTGTACGGGAGGGTCGTACCTCAAAGCCCTGTTTTCTCTTGCTGGTTGTTGATAGCTCAATCAATAATGTGTCCTAGTTAAAGATGACATGTAATAAAAGGGATATATTTGTATGAGTTTGAAAATGCATGTCAGGTTAGAAACAGGCCTTCCAGGAGGCAGAAGTCAACAGCGTGGTCTTCTCTCACAGTCCTAAACGATCGATGTTACATCTTTGAAAATGCCACATCAAAGACATGGAAATTGGGCCAGTGAATGACTTGGATTCCCAGTTGGGATGTTGACTTGGGAAGCTTTGCTTGCCATTAGAAATAGAGTTTTGTGGCTCTTCGGTATTGACGTTTTCAGAAGCGGCATTGCCAGCAGCAGCTTTCGTTTCACATTAGCTGCAGTGCTACGTGGATCACTGTCTCTACAGGCTCTTATTGAATGTGCAGGACCACGTGGCTATCCGACTGGCCCTAACTGAAACCTCATCTGGTCAACTACGGGCTTCATGTAATAAAATATGTAAACATGTAGTTATGTAGGTCAGGACAGTTTATTTATTTATTTATATATTTATTTTTATTTATTATCTATGTCAGAGTAAGCATTTCCTCAAACCTGCTCACCAACGGCTAGATCACTGGACATACCAACTGTGATCTCTGAGATTTTTAGCCAGATTTCATGGCTTAGCAATGCCATAATTCCAGTTCTAAAATTTAGAGAGGGGACTCAGTGATACACAAGTTCATTTAATTAATAAGTAATACTTGAAACTGCACTTGTGGTTTTCTGCGAGAGAAGAATATTTCTGCATGATATTCAGTTTTTAGGTTTGCTTCGGGTTATTAAAGTTTTTTATTCTCAGCCCTTCTGGGGAAAGGTGTCCCTGACTATGCGAATCTGACAGTAGTACCTCCTGCTTTTGTTCTTGTTCAGCAGAAAGCCCCCTCCTTACAGTGTTGAAGTGTGGTAGTGTTTGTTCTGTGTGTAGTGATTCATTTAAGGTATAACCAAAAAGCCCGAGGTCTTCTTGACTGCAGGCTGGCAGTCAGTGTGCAGTGGCATATGCTGCAAATGCTAAAAGTGCTTTCCCACTATAGCGTTAATCCTCTACACAGGGCAGCTCATGTGCCATCAACATGGTACCACAAAAAAATCCATAACAGGCAGATGGCTCATTAAGCTGTGGCCCACGGACAAAGGACACCCTGTTTTTTAGTTCGTGGAGCAAAAACTAGGTAGAGGAAAAAAAATCTATATTAGGGACATAGAAACACTCAAAGAAACTTAAATTAATGACATTCGGCATTGAAAAAGACTTCTTGTCGAAACGCCTGCCATTGAATTTAAGTTTCTTTTAGTATTTCTGAATTCAGCCCTGTGGAGTGTATAATAGCTATGGACACTAAATGAGGAAGAAAGTGCATTAGAGATTTTCTGATCAACGGTATGCGCTAATTTACTCGACGGTCCTGTCGGTTTGTAAGGTGTCGATTTAAAAATAGAGAAGTGAAGCATCTGTGTTGAAGCACCTGCCTTTTCAAGATGTGTCAGATGTTTGTGCCAACTGTACAGTCCCGCCTCCCCACACGGCATGCTGAAGTGGAGCTGGCAGACTGTACTGTATATCTGCACCTGGGACCGTAGGGACTGAGGGAACAGTTCCCACTGACAGAAATGAGCAGTGATTCCTTTGACTTCCAGAAAGTACAATGTACTGTCATACATATGATGACCCAAAACCCTTATCTCATTTTACCAGGGTTTAAGGATGTCCTCAAATTCACAGAAGCAAATCGTTGAATATTAGTGATATGTCACTGTGGAAATTGGCTTTGATTTCTTTTGATCTACGAACCCAAACCATATCAATTGCACTTTACATTAAAGATAATTTTAATACATATCTGTAAGTATGTTATTAACAGTTACTAGCACACAATAATAGTTTGTTACAATAGCATTCTAATGATACACTGCTAGTGTTGTGTTACAAGGTAATTTTAAGGTTTCTTACGCCTTAATTACATGTTCTTATTCTTATTAATAACATGTAGTGTAAACCATCCTTTATAACACATTCACAGATGCATTACACTATGTAACACAATTTTTGTTCCTGGGTAGTAAGTGTTATTTCCTAATTGCTTATGCCTCAAAAGTATAGAAAATGGCTATTATTCCCCACAAACTTTGCTTTTGTGACCAGGACAGTGATATTTTGAAATGTACCTATTTCCAATGAGAAAATGGGCGAATTTGTGTCTTTTCGTTCACATAAAGTAAGAAAAAAACAACATATGAATCCAAATTAACATGTATTTATACTAAAGTAATACAAAAATGACTACAAAAGATTTAGAAGTGAGTAGTTTTTCGAGATTTACGATTATACTGTAAATCACTTTCACGAATCAGCCCCCAAATGTCTCCCATCATGTTCTCGTTATACTGTCCTTGGTAGCGGCATTCAAAGTCCAGTATATCCTGGTGGAAGTGCTCGCCTTGCTCCTCCGAGTACGCTCCCATGTTCTCCTTGAATTTATCAAGATGAGCATCAAGGATATGGACTTTGAGGGACATCCTACAGCCCATTGTGCCGTAGTTCTTCACCAGAGTCTCAACCAGCTCCACATAGTTTTCGGCCTTGTGATTGCCCAGGAAGCCCCAAACCACTGCGACAAAGCTGTTCCAAGCCGCTTTCTCCTTACTAGTGAGCTTCTTGGGGAATTCATTGCACTCCAGGATCTTCTTTATCTGTGGTCCGACGAAGACACCGGCTTTGACCTTTGCCTCAGACAGCTTAGGGAAGAAGTCTTGAAGGTACTTGAAGGCTGCCGACTCCTTATCTAGAGCTCTGACAAATTGTTTCATAAGGCCCAATTTGATGTGCAGTGGTGGCATCAGCACCTTCCGGGGGTCCACCAGTGGCTCCCACTTGACGTTGTTCCTCCCCACAGAGAACTCGGTCCGCTGTGGCCAGTCCCGCCTGTGTGCCTTGGTGTCCCTGCTGTCCCAAAGGCAAAGATAGCAGGGAAACTTGGTAAAACCGCCTTGGAGACCCATCAGGAATGCCACCATTTTGAAGTCTCCTATGACCTCCCAGCCGTACTCATCATACTTCAAGGTGTCCAGCAAGGTCTTGATGCTGTTGTAATCCTCTTTGAGGTGCACCGAGTGAGCCAGGGGAAGAGACGGGTACTTGTTGCCATTATGGAGCAGCACAGCTTTGAGGCTCCTGGATGAGCTGTCAATGAAGAGGCGCCACTCATTCTGGTTACAGGCGATTCCGATTGCCTCGAACAGACTGGTCACATTGTGGCAGAAGCAGAGCCCATCTTGATGGGTGAAGAAGCTGGAAAAAGGTTGGTGACGCTTCCTCTGATCTGCGACTTGCACACTTTCATCCAACAAGTTCCACTGCTTGAGCCTAGACGTCAAAAGCTCGGCATTGGACTTGGTGAGACCAAGATCTCTAATCAAGTCGTTGAGGTCTTTTTGGTTGGGGTAATATGGGTTTCTCTCCTCAGCTCCACCTCTGAAATTGTCATCTGGATCTACAACGTCTTCCTCGCTCTCTGACTTGCTGCTCTCTTCTAAAGTCTGCTGCTCTCTCTCCAGAGGAGTGGGTACGGGGAGCTCATGGCGGTGTGGCACCGGGGCGATGGATGAAGGAAGGTCCGGATACGTGATAGCAGGTGCATTCTTGCCAGTCCGACGTTTGGAAGGGTCCACCATGCAGAAGTAGCAGTTGCTTGAGTGGTCAGTGGGTTCCCGCCAAATTCTTGGGATAGCGAACTTCATGGCTCTCTTTTCACCTCTGTACCATCCTACAAAAATACATTTATTTCACCCATGACTAATGTGTACGAGATTCTCGCAACATTTTTCATATATGATATATTTTTTCACTTACATTGAAAATTGTAAAACATTTTAAAATTAAAAGCTTTTACAATTTTTAAAATTTTAACAAATCGTATAACATAAAATTCCAAGCAACAATTGTCCATCTTACCTTCCAGAGTTTTTTTGCAGTGCTCGCAGGTGAAATGAGGTGCCCAGGGTTTGTCTTGATCCCCGACAGGCATGCCGAAATATGCCTTGTAGGCCTCACACATCTTAGCAGATGCTTCCACGGAGTACTTTTTCGCTCTTGTCTTGATAAATTGGCTGCAGACATAGCAAAATGCGCCTGCCGGATGCTTGCAGCCTCTAGATGTCATCTCAGAAAAATGCAGATATGTATCCACTTAGGCAGCTGGAACTAAACTGAACTGGTATTTATACTACTATTTATATTACTGGAAAGTTCTAGAAAGTTCTAGAAGTTACTCCAAGTTTACTCAGCACTGAATCTATCTGGAATGTTCTGGAAAATAGGTAAATTTCAAAATATCACTGCCCTGGTCACAAAAGCAAAGTTTGTGGGGAATAATAGCCATTTTCTATACTTTTGAGGCATAAGCAATTAGGAAATAACACTTACTACCCAGGAACCAAAAAAAAAAAAAAAAAAAAGTGTTACACTGTGTTATTGATTGTTTGTATCCCTTAGTCATATCTCCATATCTTTGCCACTCACTTCACTTGCTCAGTAAGATCCTCACAACACTTCCAGCTATGATCTAGGAATGCATCACACTTGCTTGCATAACAAATGTTTGTGCTGCCTCGTTTACCACCATCACTCAAGTATCCTACTTGACAGAACTCCCTAGAATATAGATCAGTTCTCTTGTAGTGTAGCTTCTGGATAGCGCAGTATACTTAAACAAGTCTTCATCTAACACAGCATGGGAGAGGTAAGTTATTTCTCACGTACCACACACTAAGTGACAAGGTGTTTCATTAGCAACATCTCCTCCTGCAATGATACACATCCAGATCCCTGCTCTCTCCGATGAAGGGATTGCAAGACAATCAATTTAACGTCATGTCGTGTGTCGCTGTACAGCGAAACTAAAGGTGACCTTGCTAATAAGCCAGGAGGTGCTCATGACTGATAGTTTAATCAATCACACTGAGCCTCGAGTATGCAGAACATCCTTCTGTAATGATAACAAGAGACCCTGTTACAAGAAAAGATGTATGTATGTCTAAATTACCAAGGAGACAAAAGCAGACAGATGATTAGATACAATGTAAGACCGCGGCAACATGTTTCTAATTTGTTTTATGTGTCGACTAGTTTGATTTTGTGGGAAGGCATTTTTTTCTCTGTTTAAACTCTTATTATGTTGAAGGTAAATTTAATCTTGCAACATAAGACAGTCTCAGGCTGTGCAGACACACACACAAAACACACACACACACACACACACACACACTTTCTTTTAACATGGAGGCCCCAGGGAAGTTAAAGATCAAGAAGCTTGAAAAAAGACTCCCTCATATTTAGATGTTAATTGTTTTGGTTGTTTTTTTTTCTGATGATGTTAATGTCAGCTACAATATAAAGGTTTAGCACAGCAAAAAATCATATTTCCAGAAGTTTTGGACAAAAGCCCATGTTACACAGCTGAAGGAGGGCTTTTGTCCGAAACATACTGAAATAGATGATTTAAAAAAAAAAAAAAAAAAAAAATTATACCTATTGAATACAAAAATTGTTATATTTTAGTAACCAGGTGGTAAGTTGTTCTATTTATAATTTATACGGTGAGTAGAATGCTTTTGCTTGAGGAAAGAAAACTCTTCTTTTGAGATTTCATCCTTGAAAAATAAAATAAATAACAGATCCAGTAACACAGTGGTTCTCTGGGATCCAACAGGGGTGCTAGTGCTGCACATTCAGCACCCTGAGGACATCTTATAGCCCAGGCACCTCTTAGTAACCAAAAAGCAACTCTGCAGTGATGCTTTAAATTATGTACAAAAGACCTGCTTGGAGGCCCTTGTTTTTGCAGTTTTTGTTTTGTTGCAAGCAGCCTCTTATTATGGTAGCCCTTGGCTACTGGGCTAATGGCAAGTTGTATAAGATATTATAATAGAAACGAGCTGTGTCTGTATTATCACTTGGGAATTGTCATAGCAACAGCATGCACTGTGATGAAAGCTGTGGGCTGGGAAGCACTGGGCCCTTGCCTTGTGATCCTGTACAGATTACTGCCAACAGGTGATTGTGGTAATTAGTGCAGTAATAACGCATGTAATTACAATGTAATGGATGTCACACTTTCAGCCTTAGCTTTACAGGGCTTTTAAAAGTAGGTACTTGGCTTTATGAAAATACGTTTCACAATGTATGATTATACAATACAAGACTAGCAAGCTACACCCCATAATGACAGTTTTTTCTATGCATGAATAATGATCATTTTAATACTGCAATGTGACTGAAGCCTACCTATATTTCAGAGGTGATCCTGAAATCTTTATTCCATATTGGTTTGCAGTGTGTTAAGGGAAGCTGCAGTGTGTGAAGAGAAGCTGCAGTGTGTGAAGAGAAGCTGCAGTGTGTTAGGGGAAGCTGCAGTGTGTGAAGGGAAGCTGCAGTGTGTTAGGGGAAGCTGCAGTGTGTGAAGGGAAGCTGCAGTGTGTGAAGGGAAGCTGCAGTGTGTGAAGGGAAGCTGCAGTGTGTTAAGGGAAGCTGCAGTGTGTGAAGGGAAGCTGCAGTGTGTGAAGGGAAGCTGCAGTGTGTGAAGGGAAGCTGCAGTGTGTGAAGGGAAGCTGCAGTGTGTGAAGGGAAGCTGCAGTGTGTTAAGGGAAGCTGCAGTGTGTGAAGGGAAGCTGAGCTGCAGTGTGTTAGGGGAAGCTGCAGTGTGTGAAGGGAAGCTGCAGTGTAAGGGAAGCTGCATTGTGTTAGGGGAAGCTGCAGTGTGTGCAGTGTGTGAAGGGAAGCTGCAGTGTGTGAAGGGAAGCTGCAGTGTGTTAGGGGAAGCTGCAGTGTGTGAAGGGAAGCTGCAGTGTGTTAGGGGAAGCTGCAGTGTGTGAGGGGAAGCTGCAGTGTGTTAGGGGAAGCTGCAGTGTGTGCTGCAGTGTGTTAGGGGAAGCTGCAGTGTGTTAGGGGAAGCTGCAGTGTGTGAAAGGAAGCTGCAGTGTGTTAGGGGAAGCTGGAGTATGTTAGGGGAAGCTGCAGTGTGTTAAGGGAAGCTGCAGTGCGTTAGGGGAAGCTGCAGTGTGTTAGGGGAAGCTGCAGTGTGTTAGGGGAAGCTGCAGTGTGTGAAGGGAAGCTGCAGTGTGTGAAGGGAAGCTGCAGTGTGTGAAGGGAAGCTGCAGTGTGTTAGGGGAAGCTGCAGTGTGTGAAGGGAAGCTGCAGTGTGTTAGGGGAAGCTGCAGTGTGTTAAGGGAAGCTGCAGTGTGTTAGGGGAAGCTGCAGTGTGTAGGGGAAGCTGCAGTGTGTGAAGGGAAGCTGCAGTGTGTTAGGGGAAGCTGCAGTGTGTGAAGGGAAGCTGCAGTGTGCTAGGGAAGCTGCAGTGACATCTTTGCTCGTTGCCGTGAAGAATTTCGCCCAGTTGTTCAGTAAAACCCTTCGCTCAGAATTAACAACGTCGCTGCGCATTCTGAAGAGATCTTTCAGAGAACATTTCATCAGCTGTGATAAAATGAAACCCTCATTGTAGGTCTTTTGTTTCTGAAATGATCTTTCTTAAGAGTAATTGTCTATCTCATAATTGTCAACATTTGAAATAACGATATTACCGATCACACGCTTACAGTCATTTATCTGTACATTTCTGTGTGGAATATATGTTACGACATAATGCAAATACATACTGTATATAGTCTTATATACTGTAATGAAAGTGCGTGGGCAGACCTCAGAATGCATCTGTTTCAGTGTTTCTGTATGAGTTTGTACTATCCTTTGTGATAATGGGTAGTATACTGTATATAGTCTTATATACTGTAATGAAAGTGCGTGGACAGACCTCAGAATGCATCTGTTTCAGTGTTTCTATATGATTTTGTACTATCCTTTGTGATAATGGGTATTATACTGCATTTCCATGCATTGAGTGCTGCTTCTGTTTCCATTCAGGGTGATGACATTCTGGACAGAAGCTCAGAGTTGATCTATACCGGGGAGATGTCATGGATTTACCAGCCATACGGAAGAAATCAGCAGAGAGTTTTCTTTCTGTTCGACCACCAGCTGGTCCTCTGTAAAAAGGTGAGCCGAGCAGCTGTGATCTACTCAAGTGTCTGGTTCTCTTATACTGGTAGTTACACTAACAGAGATGGAAACTAGACCACATATTTCAACTTTACTCTAGGTAGCATATTATTTACTGACTTTTATGAAAAGTTTCTGTGATCCAGTTAAGATTTAGACCCAGGTGACTTTGTCACGGTCAGGGATGAAAACAGCCAGCTCAATCACTTATACACCGGCAGTGTGTTCTCCAGTTAAGAGGTTTGTTTGAAAGATGCAAAACCTATGGTCCATTAAAGGGGCAACAGTAATATACAGGCATTCAGTGATGTAACTCTTAAAGGGACAACAGCAGTATTTTCTAGGGTTTGTTAAAACATTCCCTTCCAAACCGGGATTGTGAGTGCAAAACAGCCACTATAATTGAGCAGTGTATAGTATAAAAGTAATTTATTCTAGTTTGTTTTTGCTATTGTAACATGCTGTTATCTGATGCTCCTAGCTCCCATGACAATGAGTGTAAGCGCTGTTAGCATCAGCAGTTTCCGAAGCAGGAAGCAGGACAACGTTTCTAAATTAAAAAGACAAGCTGCACCTGCTGGAGAAAAGCCAGAGCCCCATTAATATTGTTCTGCGCTTCACTGTGTCAGCTTTGGGGCCCTGCACACTGATCCTGTGTGAAGGGATGCTGTGAATCTCTTCCAGGCTTGCAGGGGCAGTGTTTGCAGATAGGTCTGTTTTACCCCTTCCATACCTGATCACAACTCATACACATGCTTATCTAAACAAGGGGCTAAGCAGACAGTCATGCAGTTTGCATTGGTGACCATTGAAAGATAACAACTTAATGTTCAATGAAGCTCTTTATTGTTTTTTTAATGCTAAAATAATATATATTTTTTAATAAACATTTTAATCCAATCGTATTTTTATGCAGTTAAAGGCAATGCTTGAATTATTACAGCATTAAGTAATGGATTTATATCAAATATTACATTTTATATGATACATTAATTTGGCTGCTCCCTTTAAACCAGTTAATGTTTCAATAGTATGTCTTCATTTATCATTTCTAAATCATGTACTGATATACACTGCTATTCAACAAGTAAGGGGACAGTACTGAGACACAGGGGGGTCTCCTGATGAGGTGTACAGCATGATGCCTGAATGTGTTGCCATTGTGAATGCAAGGTAGTTCAGAGCAGAGCTGGTAAAGATTACGATATTTTCACTTGTTCTCCTGGGTGCTGATCCTCTTTCCAGGTGCTCAGATGTGTATTATCATGGTAGCTCCACTCTAAACAGCATTGCAGTAAAGCAGAGAAGGGTAGCTGGAGACAAGCAGGGGCTTTTTTAAAACAAAGTGCAAATGAAGCTTTAAATAGCATCTGTTTCATGCTGAGGACAGGGCATCATTTTGTATTAGTTTGGATTCAGAGTGCTGTGTAAATGAGTAGATAATCACAGGAACAGAAAAAGCAAGATATGGCAAAGAAAGTGACCATCTGCTTTTGCTGCAGCTGCCATGCAGTAGGTGTCCAATCAATTGGGTGTTTGGGGACTGCTGAATACTTATTACATCCCAGTAAACAATGACTGCGATTATGCATCAGCTAATATAATATACTTCAGCTTCTAGATAATACTCTTAGCAGGGGATCATGGGAGTGTCTGAACATTGGTGCCTGTCTAATTTATGAACTGAAAGACTTTCATCTTGATCCGAACCTGTTCAGTTAACTGTGCAGTACAACGTGTCTTTAAAATGTGCTTATCTTTATTTGGAATATCCACGAAGCAAAGGTTCTGTTTTTCACCACATGAAGGAGGGCATGATTGATATTCTTAGAGTCGAGGTTAAATAAGCAAGGTGTCTAACTGTGAATGCGACAGAGAAAGAACACAAAACTTTTGGAAGACAAAAAAGTCACAATGTATATTTTGAAGTTCTGAATAGAAAAATCTGGATGCCAGTAGTTCAGCTGGGACAGGCATCCCCAATTTCACGGGGGCCATTTCTACTGCAGATGCGCTTATAAGTTCACCCCAAGGTCAAATCTCCAATTTATCCCATAATGCCATCCCTCTATTACTTGTAATCTTGTAACTGACTTCCGAGTGAAACCTGCTGAATAATATTACGTGAGCATATTGAATTACATACCGCTTTGCAGTTTTCCATATACTTAACAAAACAACTGACAAATATTGAAAAACGTGACATTTTGAAATCTAACATTAAATATACTATACTACTATTATGGTTCCGGTACGCTTTTGCAATGTCATTTTATAGTTGACTAGATGATGTTAAATAACAGATCTAAATTATGCTCTCATATATATTTGAAACAAAATCACATTCTAACACTTGGCAGCAGCAGCAGCAGCAGATCTGGTGGACTTAATAATTCAGTGCTCAAACTGCCTTGTTCTTCCGTTTATTTTGGCAGCTTTTTTGCGAAGTTTTAGTTCTATAATGAGTATCCCATGGGCTGCAATGAAGGTCCTTTTTTCCCTGAGCTTTGCCATGTCAGCAGATATTCTTACACTGTGTTTATTTAACATTCCACCCCCCCACCCCCCCATGCAGTTGACTCATGTTTTTAGATGACTCGTTTGCCAGTTTAGTTGTTTCCACTGTATTTTTTTTTTTTCTCAAATACGCATAAAAAAAAAAGACGATCTAATGCACCGTTGGATGAGACATAAAACTGAGGTCCTATTGTAAGTGACTCTGCAGCAGTAGTTGGGATGCATAGTTCACCCCCTTGTCTCTGTAAGTCGCTTTGGATAAAAAGGTCTGCTAAATGACTAAATAATAATAATAATAATAATCTGCCATGGTACTGTCAGTGGGGAGATTCAGTTTGTATATATTTCAGAATACATGTCAGGGATACCATTTGCTTAACAAATTAACTATGTGAAGGACAGCTTATTTACGAAGGGGCTTCTGATTGTCCAAGCCTCGCATATTCTCTATACTTACACTTTTTTGTGTTTTTTTTCTGTTCTTTTTTTGAAAATCACAAAGCAGCTTTTAAGTGTCTCCCTTGAGTGCTGATTAAAGGCTCGAATCATCCCATAGTAAGAACCTAAATGGTTCTCTGCAGGGATTCAGAATCTTCTCAAGAGCCCAATAAGTGTCACTGGTAGACTATTGTCAGTGGCTTTTTCAGCGTGATTATTTCATTCCCTTTTCACACTTCATCCGCTAATGATCTTCAGCTTCGCAGTCTGGAAGTATTATCCCATATTTACTGTTAGAGATGTCACCTGGAAGTGCTCTAAATAAGAGTTGACGGGGAGGGATTGCCACCAAAATGATCAGGGTCAAGACAGAATAAACTGGAGAACGTGTTCTATTGTAGGACCCTGAGGGCACTTGAACATTTCAACTGACAAAATGTTTGAGCACCAAATGAAGATATACCGACGACCGAGGAGGCACTGCTAGCTTGTGGACAGTTTTTTAATTGCTTCTTGTACGTGGGTCACCCAGTAATCTGTATTATTTACCCTTGTATGAAGGGCGTATTCTGCCTAGTTTATAAGACTAGAAAGGACATGCTGCAAAATAGGTAGGATTCTGGGTAACTGTCAACACATTACTCACTGTTGCTGCCTTCTCTGCTCCACTTGTTTCTCAGCGATTTGCTTTTCAAGCAGTCAAAGGGCATGGAGGTGGGAGGGTGGTGTTCAGAACCGCACATGTATTATTAATACTATTTTTATACTGTGTCATATTTTGGGAACTCTATGTTGAGATGTCGGTATGGATAATAAAGACCGTCTTGCAGATTACTGTCAGATCATTGAGACTTGGTGTTTAACTAAGACTCTTAATTAGATCAGGGTACTGTTTTCCTATGCTAACATTGCCTTTGCTAATCTGAAAATATTAATTGACAGAGATAATGGAAAATCAAGGGGTGGGGGGGGGGGATTATTCCAGGAAAGAGTTCTTGGAGTTTTACTGCTAAATGGGAACAGAAAACATCTTCTTTGATGTGAAGTTTCTAAAGTTTTTTAGTTTTTTTTGTCTGCCAGAATTAATGTGAATCATCCCAAGTTGTCTTTACAGGAAGAAGTGCTGTTCTCACATGAAAGAGAATATACAATCCCGATCCGTGAGCGCGCTGAGGGAAGATTCCTGCAGAGAAGGGCTTCCCAAAAATAAATAATTCAAACAATCCCACAACTCAGAAAGGATCACAGAGCCAGACTTAACGAGCTACTGTACTTACTCTCCTGCGGTGGATATAGTCTTGTTTTTAAATGTAGAGAAATCTGCCAAGTGTCAGGTGTTATATAACAGTTCTTTTCTCTTGCTATTGGGGGATGATAAAGGATCTTATTTGATCAAGGAGTAGTAGGTAAAACTCTCAGAGCCTAGTTTAAGCTCACATATAGGCATTTTGAATGCATGTCTTGTGACAGGATTAAGTATACGTGGTGACCGCATCTTATGTAACAGTCCCCCTCCTCCTAAGAAATGATCAGAAATTCGCCATGTCTCCGATGTACTGTATCACAAGGTTAATTCAAAGAGTCAGGTTGTTTCAGATTGAATTGTCAGTGACGAGGCGAATGAGATTAAGAGAGATGGCACCACGGAGCATGTATATATGATTCCAGAAGTGGTGCTCTGAGACTATGGTTGTATATCTTGCATGCACAAACAATGTGTCAATTCATACAGAATCTCCAGTGCAGGTCCTGTGGAATTGAAATACTCAACGCAATACAGATTTTGGACTGCCAGACATGATTCCATGTGCATTTCTTTCATTTTACTAGTACATTTCCATGTTTTTTTGGAACGGTTCAATTGGAGCTTTTGTATATGGTTCTTCCTTGGAAAGAGAGTCAATGTTACATAGGATGCTGTCATTCCGAATTGCCTTCAGAAAATAACAAGCTTGATGTGTGTCCATGTCAGAGTACTACATCAGGACCAAGTCACTTAGTGATGTGGACGTCTGTGACTGATGGTATTCATTGCTTTCTCCAGGACTTGATACGGCGGGACATTCTCTACTACAAGGGACGCATCGACATGGACAGGTATGAGGTGATGGACGCGGAGGACAGCCGTGACGATGACTTCCACGTCAGCATCAAGAACGCTTTCAAACTGCACAACAAGGACACGGAAGAGATCCACTTATTCCTCGCAAAGAAGCTGGAGGAGAAGCTACGGTGGCTCAGAGCTTTCCACGAAGAACGCAAGATGGTGCAAGAAGACGAGAAGATAGGTAAGGAGTCCAGAAACATCGAAACATCACAGTACATGTGAGACTTAGTTTATTGACTGGCTACCTAATTCTCCTGGTGTTATTTACTGGGTGGAAACAGTAAGTACTTTACAGAATTGGTCTGTGCTTATAATAATTATGTGATGCTTAATTTTCCAGGGTTTGAAATCTCTGAGTATCAGAAGAGACAGGCAGCTATGACTGTGCGAAAAGTCAGCAAACAGAAAGGTGAGCAAAACTAAGATACTGTGTACCAGATAACACACTGACTGCTGTTTCTGTTCCTTTCTTTAGAAAGTTGAATGTTTTACCTTAACACAGTTTGTGAGAGTTTAGCCTTCTGTGCATCTCTACCTTTTTATAAAACCAAGAGAGAAAAATTACAGGTTATCTGCTAGTATCTGTAATATTTGAGAACGTTAACCAGTTGGTAATTATTGCACTGCCATCTCTTGACAGCAATAACAACAACAATAAAAGAGCTGAAAGGAACATTCCAGAAGGGAATGTTGCTGATGTAACAAAAGTGTAGTATTCAATATTGTTTAATGAAGAGAGCAGTCATGTTTCTCTTGAGAAATTGGTGTCTGGAGCCTAATTTCACATGTAGTTAGCCCTCGACCAGGGCCTATCTGAAGGAGGTCAGCTCAGAATATTAGCAAGGGTTTTCTTTTTGTAATCACATATGTGAAAAATGCCATCAGCTTTTATTGTTGAATTTGAAAACCCCCGTTTACTTTGAAATGAGGGCAGGGTAACATTAGAAATGCAATGCAATGGGATGCCAGCGACAAGAATCCCTACCTTCAAATCCAATCAAGTGTGTAAAGCAACATGATTTTTTTAAAAAGTGGGGCTATAAGCCCTTCGGTCATACCTTAAAATACATCTGTCTCCTGATATGAGGATGAAGGATTGTCTGTTTGATGATATCTTTCTTGTTTTGTCGTCACCCATAATACCTTTAAGAAATTAGTAGACCACAGATTTCAGCCAAATAACATTCAGTCAACCAGATTCACCCAAACCCTAACAGATCCACACTAATGATCAGTGTTTTCAGCAATGCAGATGACGCTGAATGAATTATAATCACAATCGTTACAGTACAGGTTGAAAAGTCACCAATACCTTTTTTCTGTTTACTCCACTGTCATTTTATGTTCTGTACCTTATCTTTAAATATGCGGTAACTTCAGGACCGTTCTCACTGATCCCCTTGTAATCCCCCTGCGAGTACTGGAGTCCCCTTGCAAAGCTCTGTATGTATGGAATGCCCCTCTCAAAAGTAATCATTCAATAAAGGCACGTACTGCAGTGCTTCCAAATCACAGTAATGCAGGCATCGTCTTCCGTTACTGCACCAGTACTCCAAAGTGTTTTACTGAAGCATTACTCATATTTTAGAGGTACTAATTTGCAGTTATGGCACACACTTTCATGTAGTCTTCTGCTAACGCAAATATGTAACACAAAACAGACTACTGAGAAGGTGAAAAGTGACTCTGAAGGGTCAGTATCTCTTAACTGCTGAGACTCTGTTTCTCTTTTTTAGGTGCAGGTCAAACAAGGTCTGTTCCCCCCTCCTACCCCCCTCCCCAGGACCCAATGAATCAGGGACAGTTCTTGGTGACTGACGGAATGGTCCAGATGGCCCAGTCCCAGGTATTTGAGTTTGCAGAACCCAAACGGAGCCAGTCTCCCTTCTGGCAAAACTTCAGCAGGTTAACGCCGTTTAAAAAATAAAAGAAGCAAGTTTTTTTTTTTTAGAAGGACAACCTTATTTTTTTGAGAAGGACTGTACTGCAAAACAAAAACAACAAAAAAAACTGATCAATGACTTAATAAATAAAAAGGAACAATGTGATTTGGAATGCTACTGATTTCAAGATGACTGCTAACACTACCACGGATCCGGGAACTTGCAAAAATCCTTGATCGAAACACTCTTGTGTTCTGTCAAATCCTTTTCTTTTCTTGTTGGCTGTGCCCTTCTGGGAACAGGACAACATCATTCTTCTTCTTCTTAGCAGGAGAACTGCGTCAACACATATAAACACATATCTAAAAAGAAAAACAAAAGAGAAAAACCATTTCAATGTTTGTGCCATTCTGAGTGCGCTTTGTAGTGCACTGTGCAATGGGTGGGCATTTCTGTTGCTTTTCTTGTTTCTCGCTGTTTTTTGGGGATGTCAGTATTATTATGTGGCAGGTTGTTCTGGCTAAGCAAAGCAAGGTTTAGTCTGGTAATATTTTATTGCATATTTTAAATGTTCTGTTACTACTGAATACTGCATGGATTGGTCAGTTCACATGCAGGTATTATATGTTCAATGGTATTCTAATGGGTCAAGGCACCAAATCAGCTTGCGGATTTCTTAATGATATATAATGCTGCCGACAGGGTATTTTTCTTTTCGAGGACCAGAGTAACTTTTTTTTTTGTTTACATGTTATACAGAGATTCCCTTTCCAAGCAAAATAAACAGAGGATACTTTATATATGTAGCTACTGTGTATACATTAACCTCTGCTGGATTCAGCTCCCTCCAGTTACATTGTAGTTCCATTCTGTATTTTATTTTTATTATCTACAGTAGCCCTTCTGCAGGTCACTGGCTACACATTATGAGAGGGACTTTGGTTTGCTTAACAGTGCTTTGCTTGCATTAATGATCTTTCACTTTGACAGCCACGATTCTGCATGGAAGTTGACACGTGTCACAGACAGCATGCACGGGACATACAGTACAGAGTGTATGGCAAAAGCATGAAAAGAGCAATGCAAAACAGCGCCCTGTGTGCCGTTCGTCATGCAGCGCAGCACTGATAATAGAGAATGAAACAGGCCCTAAAGTACAACCTGGATGAGTTAGCAAGCACAGTGCAATAGCCTGTGGGTCTTGTCTAGGCATCTTCATGACTTCTGCAGCAAGCTATTTCATTAGTAATGATGTATCTCGTAAGAAATTACAAAGTACTGGTGGAGGAAAATAAAAAATAGATAGATAGGTGTTATTAAAAACTGCCCCAGCAACATTTTATGCTCTGTGCATGAACAGCTATCTAGAAACATCTGCTGGCGAGGGACTGATTGGGTGATGCCAACGGCAACCAAGCAGCCTTCATTAACATGCGTACCCCATGTTCATAGACACTAGAAAACCCCAGAGCTAAAAACTAAGCTGGTCCCAATTATCCAGATTTCACTGACAATTTGTGAAGACCTCAGGTTAGAATCAGAGTATTACTGCTCAGTGTATAACATACTATGAGATTCCAGCATAAAGCGCATTACTGACATACACAGTGCTTGCTGACTTTGCACTTGTGCTTCCTAATTGAGTCATCCACAAAGTACTATAGGGCGGTTGGACCCTGTTTTACAAACTTTTATTTAATTAATTTTTTTTAAAAGCCTGTTTTGTTATCTTAAAAAAAAAAAAAAAAAAAAAAAAAAAAAAAGGTTTGGTATTTTTCTGTTTTTATCTGTTTTTAAAAAAGAGTTTGGAGTTTAGTGCAGAAGTCTGCAAACAACGGAATTAAAAACGTTTTGGGAATAATATGCATTTGCTTTAACGCCCCTCTCTCATAAAAGTGCTGCACCAAATATACGCAACTTAAGTTCCATTACTATATTTAATAATCTGCACAATTTATGTATGACATCTGGTCTTGTGTTTGCGCTTCAGTTACAAGCATATATAAAAAAAATAAATTGCCAGATAATATAGATTTCTACGCAGCAGCTTAAATTCTTAATGGCGTGGTACCAACCAGTATTGATCCTGGTTCAGATCTTGATGTGACTGGTAAATACCATTCCGTAGGGTTATTCTGGTCAGATTGTTTAGTTTCATGTAATTTGATTAGTGAAATCAGGTTAATGCCTGGTCTGAATTTCTAAAAGACATGCTTATAAATAATTGTCAGCCCAGTTACCGTTCATTTCTATAACCCCTGATTTATATTGCTAGCCCAGTTAATATATTATCTTTCAGGAATGCAGTGTCCACATCTTTAGTCATATACAGAAACTGTATGAACACGCGAGAAAAATTACTGTCTAAAAGTAAAGTTAGCGAGAGACGTTTGCAGGGGGTTATTGTAAACTTTTAATCAATAAAAAGCTTTTTTTTTTAATCATTTGGAAATATAACAGAGCTTGTCTGCAGTGAGTGATTCTGTAAGCAGACTCAGAATGGAAAGAACAATATACATTTTGCACACTAATCAAGTCCCCTGACATGCAAAAGTAATCGTAGTTGAGTAAACGAATAACCCTTATAATAATTACAAATTACCTTACAACCAACACGCAGCTAAACTATGTACATATTGTAAATACTAAAGAGCATATATTTAAATATTTGTATTTTATGTATTCAACATATACCTTAAGTTACATGCCAGTTTTAGTTTCAAGGTGATGCATGCTAGTGGCATTGAAGGTTCTGCAAACATGACACAAACAAAATCAGTTTTATTTAATTTAGTTGTTTCTTAGGATAATCATATAATCCCATTTATTACTATAGTGATGCAAAGTGGAAAAATGAATTCCTAAAAATAATAATAATACTTATTATTTCATTTTTATCTTGCAGCTGTTGAAAGTATAAAGGATCTTCAACTTTCATTTGACTTACAGTAAAAACTGAAATACAGTCGATGCTCTCCTTGACTAGCTCTATATAAGGACCAGCACAGAACTGTTACTACAGTCTTGCTACTGCCTGCTATTTAAACCCAGTTCACTACATTCTAACTGTGTTAGGCTTAAATACAGGCTTAAACCCATAATTTACAATGTGTGTATTCTGGACACTGTAATGGCGTGGTGGAATTGTGATGCCAAGTAAAATAGTGTATTCAGATATCTGGATCTTGCGTTGCTGAAATCTTACTCAACATTGTCAGCCCAGCAACTCAGTCTAGGGTTAGGCTTGCTATGTTGGTTTAGCTCTGCTAAATTAACCCAATGTTTTGAAATTGTAAAAACTCTCAACACCATGCTTAGTAGTTGATTTTAAAAAGGCAAGACACACACACACACACACACACACACACACACACACACACACACACACACACACACACACACACACACACACACACATATATATATATATATATAAAATCTAAAGTTTTTCCACTTTGTAGGCATACTGTATGCTGGTCAGGTGTTCTGAGAGCTCCGGAATACAGAACCTGCTGTAACCAGTTTGCTTCATTACATTTTGTTTGTGTTTCTCTTCAGTTGATTTGCAAGTTATCCAGCAGGCTGTCTTTGAACCTGACTAATATCTACATCTATTTGTTAAAGTTAATTATGGGATACGACATGAGATATTTTACCAGCCCATCAAAACAAAGCAAAAAACAATGTGACCGTCATCAGCTGTTTAAATGTAACTTGAACCCCACGATACAAACAATTTGAGCAACCCAACAAACTTCAGGGTTTTCTGCCCTTTACCAGCACACTGCATTGCATTCTCCGGTTCCTATTTGCATTCTGCTGTTCATTTCAAGAAGACTGTTTGCTAGAAGAACGGATGGGTCGGGGCGATCCATAGACGGCACAGTAAACCAAAGCCTGCATGTCAGAACACATTTTTGATCATGATTAAGTGCCATTTTTGTCATGTTACATGACAGGTTGTTTTTTTTTGTTTGTTTTGTTTTCAGAAAAATCATTCTTGTTTCCAGTTTTTCTGTCTAGCATATAGGTCCACAAAGGTTATTGCTACAAACAGGTGTGACCAAAAGCTAGCTGTCCAGCGTACAGTACAGTTCAGTACTGAGAGAACACAATAAGCTGTTAGTATGAATTGAAGGGAACTTAGAAGCTAGAAACAAAAGTATAAATTGAAAAGGGAACAGGGGTTTGTATTCACTGCATAGGAAGAAATAAAGTATTTTCTAAAGAGAAGTCATATTAGTAGATATAGTTTATAAAGAGCTTATAGTGTCAGTGCCAAATCTCTTCAAGACTCCTTGTAGTATCTTAAAATAAATATTTCTTAATGAAACCAAGTTTGACAACTCACAGTTGCACTGCAGTTGCAGTAGCCATCTCAGTATCTTCAAGAGTCATCGATATGCTCAAACAAATATTGAAAATAATGTTTCGTACATTGTAAATAGTCACATAAGAAAATATCTGTCTGCTTGGTGCTGTAATGTTACATAAACAAATGTTCTCTATTTTTCGTTTATGGATTTTAGATATAGAAACTTTGTAACTTGGTGAACTGTTATCAGTGTTGTATACAAAAGAAAACAAATATTAATATTTAACATTGAGCTGACTGAATAAATGATGCATACTTAAAGTTATTTTTAAATGCTTATTATTATTATTATTATTATTATTATTATTATTATTATTATTATTATTATTATTATTATTATTATTATTATTCCAGCTATTTTCTTGGTTGATTAACTGAGCACAATTTTAAAAGGTAAAATATGTTAGTAACAACAAACTGTTTTGAAAATGTAAACAGGCGGATTATCATTCAACATGTAAATAAAATGTATTAGAAAGATTTTCTATTAATTTGCCAACGTTTGTCTGGTCCACGACTGTGCAAGTATCTTGAGAGGGTAACACTATGTAACACAATTTTTGTTCCTGGGTAGTAAGTGTTATTTCCTAATTGCTTATGCCTCAAAAGTATAGAAAATGGCTATTATTCCCCACAAACTTTGCTTTTGTGACCAGGACAGTGATATTTCAAAATATCACTATTTCCAATGGGAAAAACAGGCAAATGTGTGTCTTTTCGTTCACATAAAGTCAGAAAAAAACAGCATATGAATCCAAATTAACATGTATTTATACTAAATTAATACAAAAATGACTACAAAAGATTTAGAAGTGAGTAGTTTTTTGACATTTACGATTATACTGTAAATACAGTATAATTGTAAATCTCAAGCCTTCAGTACATTCCTGGTAGACAAGCATGTAAAAGTATTTCTCATGTGGCTACAGGACCAAAAACCTGACAAAATGACAATGGAGCAGTAGCTTGACACCCTTGTATATGTCTAACCTAGCAAAAATGGATGATTTGTCCCAATGTACACCCTTACGTGAGTCCCTATGCCCTGTTTTCCCATTGGAGACTTGCCTGTTCTCCCCCTAAGAGAAACACACAACTGGAAGCTTGCTGTAAAGGCAATGACACAAACCATAGAAAACACTTAAGCCACATATATCATAACAGGCACACAAACAAAATAAGGGTTTTTTGGATAGGCTTGGGGGATGTCATGTCATTATCATTGCAGTCTAGGCTGGCTGTTGAGCTATGCCTCCAAACTGGGCCAGCTCTCTGTGTAAAGCCTACCTAGTCTCTCAGTCTGATATGACTCAAAGCACTGGAAGCACAGGTGTCTAAAACACACCTTTTTTTGTTCTCTATAAACCTTCACATTACATCAAAAAGCAATGATCTGGAAAGTGCATTGTTTACCACAAAACACCCGCAAGTTATTTTGATCCTCTTTATATCCACAGGCATGTCTTTTTTTTTTTGGCTTAGTAATTTCTAGGAGACTCAGAATAGGAGGCCATAAAGTATATGCCACTCTTGTCTTGCGTAATTAGGCGTCATTGTAAATGGCCACAGCACAATAAGAGCGGCTTACCTAGTAAATGCACAACTGCATGGTGAGTCAGAAACCATGCTCTGGCATGCGCAGAATTGCTGATCTTTGCTGTGGATTTAATTGGGAGTGTCTCCATTTCTCTGTTGCTTCCACGTAATGGGGAGGCAAAATCATGGGATCAGAGGACGCCCACTGACCTTCAGTTCAACTGAGCTGATGTGGGGACATTGCTGAGGCACAGGAACAGGACATTCTGAATTGAGTTATAACAATTAAGTTGTTAAGTTGATGTGTACAGTACATTGTACAATACCAGAGTTCTGAAGTTTCAATGTATGTTCATTTGCCACTTGTTTAATTGCTACACAATTAAATATTCTGCCAGTCATGGTATAAAAGTTGCTTTTCGGTTTTCAGTTGCTTTTAATTTCCCTCATCTGACAGACCTGACAGGGGGAAGATTCTACGGGAGAATTTAAAACATACAGAGAAAACGATTTCCTTCATTGATCATTGATCCATTTACTTTTGATGTTCGAATGCAAATATTATGACTGGGATAGGTAAGCACATTTACAAGGGAAAGAGCAAAATTTAAAGACATTTTTATAAAGTTCAGTGTAAAAGTGCACTAGACTGCTAGAACAGTTTCATGCATACTAACATGTTTGTACATCAAAAAAGACACATTATATATATATTCCTAGACCTTATCTTTAATATACTGTAGACTAGATTCTCAAAGCTATTTATTCCATATCTTTGGTAGCATAATTGTTATCTGAAAACACCATTACAATTCACTCAATGCTACTTACAAGTTTCTAATTTAAAAGTCTTAGTTGTTTATATCTGGTTTGGTAACTTTATTGGGCTTGTTTCTAGTTTTTGAAAAAAAAAAAAAAAGACCTAATGATAAATTGAATAAATAGATTTGAGAATGTAACCCTGTAGGTTTAAAAAAAACAAAATTTACAAAATGTCTAACATAAAGAGCCTTATAAAATGGAAAAGACTGAAGTGAAAACTTGTGTCTTGGGTCACAAATGAAAATATTTTTTAAATATTAGTACTATATGTGCAATAGCTTTTCCCAATGCTGATTCCATCAAGAAACCAAGGAACAGAGTTTCTGACCCTGACAACTGTGCACTTGTATACTTTAGTGGCAGTGCAGCACTGGGCCTGGTGCATAAACCAGCTGCACAGTGTGATTTCATCCCAGCGCTCCACAGACATAACCATAAGTACAGTAATACAAGTTTAAATGGTTTAAGATATATATTGATTTGAAGATACCATACCTAAGTTTAAATAATATTGTTGCACTGATACTATTCGGTTTGCTTAAGTGTTGGTACAGAGATCACAAGAAACTTCGGATTACAGGGTTGAAACTGCAGTAGAAAATAATGAATAAAAAGCACATAAAAAGCCTTTCTGGTCAAATAGGTTGTATTGTATTCACACGTGATAGACTGTGGACCCACGCTGCCTACAGTCCTGTTCTGCACTAGCAAGACAGTTAAGAATGCTTCTTTTTGAAAGTTCAGCTCAGAGTTTTGCTCCACACTGTATTATATTCCCTTTAGTTGCCACTTCACTGTTCTGTTGCTCAGGCCTTGAATCCTTTGATGACGTTCATCAATTTTTTTTGTTCTGTTAGTAAGACTTAAGCTTAGGTGTTTTCACTGTTAAAGCAATCGAGAATTATTTTTACATTTTTATTATACTTATCGCTTCTGGTTTTCAGAGTTTATTTTTGATCACGTGATGTCCCTTTAAGTATATTTTGAGCCGGTTCGCTTTCTTAATCAAACACTGATTCCCAAAGGAAGTTAATTCGTTTTACCCTCACATTTTGATTGAGTTAACAGACAACGTGCATTGACCTCATCTGATTCTATTTGAACCTGCATTTTGTTCTGGCTGTAATCGCCGAATTCAGCTTATTCATTTCCACTGCGTTAGTTTCTAGCAGTGCATCGCTAATTTAAACAATCTGGTACTCAGTTAAGGCTTAACAACTATTAATTAAGGTTTAAAGGGATGGAGAGAGATGGAAAATAAAAAACGAAAACTAGAAGCCCTAATTATACTCCTGCTGCTTATAATTTCCTGTGAAAATGTCGAATAATATTTTTAAGGTTCATTTTCAGTGCTTGTTAACAGTTGTTTTCAGGCATTTGTGCTTCTCCTTCTGTAAGTGGCTAGATTCAAATTTTGTTATGTTTTGTACATGTATTTAAAACATTATGTTTACAATAAATGCTTTAAACTGTTGTCTTTCTCACCTCTGTGTAAATGTCTTACTTCACATTTGAGTTTTGGAGTGAAACCTGTACCTGGCTGTAATTGGTTTGTTTATGCCAAGGAGCATCTGTTTTCTTTTAAAAGCTTGCCAATCACTGGGAAACTAAACCTACTGCCACATTGATCACTCACCGGCATCTTGTCTTAGCCAAGGAAACAATCCAGCATAAAATAAAGCCCAGCTTGGCATGACCATGCACAGTTCTTACATTAGTATTATTATTATTATTGTTGTATTTCTTAGTTTATTACTTGCTATATTATAACATGCTATATATCTTTATCGAACAATACAAATTTCTATTGTATTTTTTTTTTGCTGTGTAAGTGGGGTTGCACAGTAACTTTAGAATAGCCAAAAGTAAGATTCTGAACCCAACATATAAAATTATTTCTAACATTTACTTCCTCTGCAGTGTTTTAAATGATAGATTTAAAATGCAAGGGAAAGTAAAATTGCTGTACTGCTTGTAAGTCATGCTCTCTTTATGTACCCCTTTTTCCTTTGTTCTCAAGTTCTGATGCAGATAGATGCAGTAGCACAAGGTCATGACAGCAGCTGACAACATGAGAGTCAACTGGGAGTGTGCTGCCTCCAGAGCTGCAGCCAGGTCGCTATTGTGAAGCGACTAGCAACCATGATTGGTTTGGATTGTTGCTGGCTCTAGGGAAGCCCCTGTGACGGATCCCTGCATTACTCCCTGGATTTGGTTCCGACTCCCAGCTCGGCTGCTGATGCTCCAGCCTAGGGAGATCAGGTGGCTGATCCTCAGCCAGCTATATAATGCATCAGTACATGAGTTATAAAGAATGCTGTGGCAGAGCACAGCCCTGCTCTTTAGAAATTGGCAGGGATGGGGTTAAATTCCCCTACCTGCCTTGGTTCATTGTGTTCAGGTGGCTGGGGTTGATTAGATGATTAGTTTAATTAACGATCAATCAGCGCCCAGCCACCTGACATAAAAGGAGGCCTCTGCTTCTCATTTGGGAGGAGGGAGCTGAGGAAGCAGGTTGGTGTTTTGGTGTTTGTGATTTTTGAATGTTTTGAATCCAGGGAAGGCATTGCCCAGCCTGGAAACCTTTATTTTTGTGAGTGTATTTTTGCTTTATTTTGTTTATTTTGTGTTTAAATTGCTTTGTTTTGGCCCTTGTGCCCTTCATTTTTGTGTTTATAATAAAATAGTTATTTTTTTGAACTCCAGACTGTCTCTGGGCCTCTATCCACTCACCAGCCTGCCACAAATGCCATAAACAATAATCATGCCTTAGCAATACAGTGTTATAGGAGCATGCACTGTATCGAAGGGATCTATGAGAAACTTTTGCTTTATTATTTGACAGAGAGCTCAACCCTAGCAATGTGTCATTAATGTGTTTTTGGTTTCAAGCTGTTATTCCTTGTTATTCATTGTCTTTGCTGATGCATTCAGAGATTTAGATTGAAAAAATGGATTCTTGAAACTAAAGTAGGAAAAACAGCTCTCCCAGTTTTCTTAGGTCTCATTCGAAACAGCAGTCTGCAGAGGCAGTCATGTTGGGTGTGGTTTCTTCATTTTAAGAAATTAACTGTGAAACGCAGTATTAAACCAAAAGAAAAGAAGAACAAATAGTTCCAAACAACTCACACTCACACACACACACACACAGAGGAAGAACACAGTGCATATTGTAAAATTAATTTTGCGATTCCAGCTGCACCTATTGGCCATGTGTTGCACTGGACTTAATTCAGTTCAGCGCAAAGCAATCTGTAATACTTAGTGTTACATTAGCCACTGTTATAGAAGTAGACTATGATAATATTTACTGTGGTCCCCAGTGTCCCTACTGTGTGCAGTGTGGGCCGATAAATGTAATCAGGAGCTTGCTGGTCTTTGTGCGAGGGAGGAAGAAACAGTGGTCTGGTAACATCAGCTTTCAGACTCAAGACAGAACATTGGTTGACTTCAGTCCCGAGTCAATTAGCAGGTTGCAAAAAGGCAACAAATTGGGGAGAAAATGGAAAATAAAAAATGTAATCAAATAAAATAATAATAATGAGTCTTGTGCGTTAACTTCCCCAGATCTCAATGTCACAGTTGCTTGCACTACATTAATGTATTGGTATCGTAGGATTACATCGTCTAGATACTGCATCACTGTTAGGCTTCATTTCACATTAATCACATCATTTGTCACCCTGTTATGAAACATCTCTCTCTCTATATATATATGCCGTTTATGCAAAGGAAGTCATGAGTTATCCTTTCCGTGTGCAATCCCAGCTGTGACAGTCATGCATTGAAGCAGAAATGTGTCCAATTGCACCTGGAATCTGAGAATGAGACTGAACAAGGGTAAGCAAGGTCAGATGATGCAAATCATTTCTCCTGGAGGCACACAGAGGCATGCCACTATTTAGTCAGGGCTTAGAACATGTTATTCTATCAGTTTTCCGTTCCATAAGTTACTAAAACGCACACAGTAGACCATCAAATCTTATGCACAATTATACTCTCTCAAACTGTCCTTACTTGTTAGCAGTTTCTTCATCTATTAAATAGTTATTTCTTTATAGAGTGTAAAATACATGCAAGTATACATCCCCTTTGGTCACTATTTATTAATTACATTTTTTGAAATTTTAAAATAGTTAGGGTGAACTCTATGGTGTTTGAAAAGCCGCCCTACCAAAAAAAAACAAAAATATATGAACTATAAAATAGATAAACAGCTAGAAAACCTAACATGCTACTCTTATACATGCAGTGATGGAAGGGGATGTAAAACACATTTTAATAACGAGTGAGCTGCACAGTTATGAGAAAACAATTCCTTCGCTGGATTCCTCTGCGCTGTTTCTGAATGATGTTGATGGAATTGTTTTAATGTAAAGCCCGTCAGTTATTCTATGGAAAGCGCATGGCTTCATTTGCTGAAATGAAACATTGTGTTGTGTAATGTCTACAGTCCTCAGATGCCCAGGGCTGCAGGCAGTTTTTCTACTGGACTCCTAAGGAAGGTCAGATCAATAAGATAATCATTAGTGGATCATTTGCTTTTCTGATGACTGCAGATATCTGTGAATCCCTTCTGACTGTATGCTGACTTATCGTTCACTGAAACGATGCTTATGGAGAGGAAGATGGGGAGGAAGATCTTGAAAAAGTTGCATTACAGCATTGCCAAAATATTGATAATTCCTGAGCATGATTATGTTCAATGGTCAATTCATGTTGGGGTTGCTTTTTAAGACACAGCAGTATTTTTTTTTTGTTTTTGTTGCAGTTTATAAAATATGTTAGATTGGCAGAGCTAGAGACTGAAGTGCTGCACATCAGAGGGTGGATCTGTTGAAATATTGCATATCAGAGGGTGGATCTGCTGAAATCCTACATATCAGAGGGTGGATCTGACCCACAAGGTCCAGAGTCCTGCAGCTTTTCCAGGTATCATTAAACAATTAACTGAATAAGACATGGACGGGAGGTCTATGAGGACTGGAATTGTGCACGCAAGGACTGCGTCAGTTATCAGTTCCGTTTCAAAGCATGCACAGCTTCTCTGTGCTGAACTGTGTGGCTGATTAATGATGCAGACTACAGTCTACTGACAACCAACATGATTTTACACACAAGATTGAAAGCCAGGCCCCCAAAAGGAAGGAGTCGTGCATTAGACTGCTGCCTGTCACCAAGTGACTGCATGTCTAGTACAGTAAATGGATACAGTAGGTACATTTGAAATTGTAAAGATGATGGATGGGAAGGTTTGAAACTTCATTTAGTTCCTTAGCTGTACAATGCTAACAGAGTCCCTATGCTGTGATGCTGAGATGTGTGCTGGATTGTTGTTAAGCAGCTGACAGTATGATAGATGGGTCCAGCAGAATTTTTATGAAGAAAACCCACATTAGGGGAGTACCTGTTCTTTCAGCAGGATGACTAATCTGCTTAATTAGCATCAAACCTTGTTAGTGACCATGCTGCTTATTAAGATAAACATATGCTTATTTGTATAAAGGCTGAGATTTATTGTCCCTTGATGCTCCCTACTCTACTGCAGGCCTGTTTTCAAAATTAGTCTGTGAAATGAAACCAAAAACAGGGAGGTAGGGAGTGGGACTCTTAAGGTGTCTTATTTAGACTGCACTTACATTTTATTTAAAAAGCATAATTTTATATTATCACCGCAAGATTGCTGTTTTAAAATACCCGACTCTAAAACCAGCATCTTTATTCTAACACATTTCTTCTCCTGAACTGACTGAAGAACACCAGCAAAGCAGACACTCCGTGGAAAATCAATATCCTTTGGGAAAACTAAAGTTCTGTAGGTTTCACGACAGCATCCGGAACAAATTCTTATTTGTAGATGCAGCTGTGACACATCTGAAGGGCTCCATAGCACCCCCTGCTGGACAATGTGAAAATCTTATCCTCAGTTATCCAACACACCCAAACAGTAAAATAGAAAAGAGCCCTGCTTTGTTTAATTTTTGCTTTTTTAAATTTAAATTCCCCTCCCCTCATGTGCTCAGTCTGGTGAACCACACGGATGGGATTAAACCCAGGAGATCATTTGAATAATCTCAGATTTAAAATAAATAAAAAAATAAATAAAGCTTTCTGATCTGCTACGAATTCTGTTCAGATAGCAAAGGTTCTTCGAGGGTTCTGTGTGTGTCTCATTTATTTAAATCTTCATTTCAATGCTGATTTTGACCTTTTCCAGGAATTTGCTGGTAAAGCTTCCCTTTTGAAATGGAAATCGAAAGATACACTAGAAATCCTAAACCTCATCATAGCAAAGGAATTGGCTCATCACAATATCTTTTATTAAAGAGAGAACCCAAACCGTATCTCTCCTCCCTCCTCTCCCTGCACAGGAGTGCTACAGAAATGTTGTTTTTACGCTCCGAATTTCCTTGGCGCTTGCATTATCTGTCACAGCGAGAGAGTTTTGTGGTCTTCAGATATCATTTTGGCAACAGACACATTTTCTTTGCAAGGTGCTTTTCAGCAATTATCTCCTGACAGAAGGACCTCACTCTGCAGATTTAATTTGAATGTAGGCAAAGATACCGTGCATTAGATAACTAATGATGTAGTATGCTGATTAAGAAACTCAGCATTGCAGGTACTGTAAAACATTTCAGACAGCTTTTATTTTATTAGCAGTGTTGAAGGTGTTTCAGCCAGGGATTGTAGGCAAGTGCAGTATTTACACAAAACTCTTCATATTATAAAGAAAAGCAAACACCAGTCACAGTAGGTTATTTGTGTAACACAAGTACAGCATTGTGTCTTCTCAGGAAAGCTATGGAATATGCCATTGAGATGGCAAGACTGATTACAGTGCCAGTGTGTTGAAACAGGACTCAAAGATCCAGACTAGGGTTTAAACCACATCGCAAAACAATGTGTGTGTTTTTTACTCTCGAGCCTCCTTCTCCTTTGAATTCAGAGCATTATCAGTGTGCTGAAGTGCATGGACCTCACTATCATAAACTTCTTCCATGACTGGTAAACTGCCTTGCAATGGTTTCTCTGATGACTTGTGATCATGTAAACACACTGATATTCTTATTAATGCTTTTTTTTTTTTTTTTTAAACACGTCTAAACTTTGAAGTACACTTTCAAACAAGCTTTTATGGGGAACACATTTTTCAACTTAAACATTGTATATATATATATATATATATATATATATATATATATATATATATATATATATATATATATAGTTTACAATGCTTAGAACAAGCTGTACATTGCTGAATATGGCATTTTTGTCCTATTTGGCATTAGAATCAAACTGAATGAAAACAGAGATAAATACACACATTAATTAATAAATAAATACAATTTCTGCTAAACTGCTTTACCCAATGATTCTAGGTTCTGTGTGGACTCAGGCTGCAGCTGAATGTCCTATTTGTCAGAGTGTGTACCTGTTTCTCATTGTGCTGCCCACAGTTAAACATAACTGATTCAATCCCCAGAATCACACAGGCAAGCCTACTGTGTGCTTGGGAAGAGACATGCATGTGTACAAGTGTTTGTGGTGACAGCTGCAGGTACAGTGCTGTAGTGCACGGTGGTATTAGCCAGTGTGAAAAACGCTTGACTCATCATTGTCTCCAAGAATTAAATGAACGCTTGTCCTGCAAACCACAGGGTCAGAATGCTCATCGAGAATGGATTCTAGAACAGCATTGGGATTCTGTTTCTACCTGGATCTGTAACAATATAACCTGATTGGGTGTCATTTTTAATTTGTTATTGAACAGGTCTGTTAGATTGGTGGTCTGTGATCTGTGTGCACAGCAACTAGGAAATGGAACGCATAACAAAATGTGTACTGTACGTCACAATGGAAATGGATATATGGCACTATTTTCAAAGAGTGACATGGTTAGAATGATCTCCTGATGTAATGAGGGTCTATTGTAAGTACATAAACAGCAGTGGCTCTTAACCCCAATGCCCACATTTATGACCCTGATATTTTGCTGCCCTTACTATTTCTTTTATTGTGTTTTGTGATGATAATAAAGTGGTCAAGCACCAGCAGGGTTAATACAGAGTAAGTGGGAAGGGGACTGAGATCGCTTGCTGCTTATATCATTCAAACAAACCAAACGTTCTGTGTGTCTGTATTCCTGAGAAATTAGGTATCCCTTTAAGATACGTATGGACAAATAATTATAGTTTACCTGCCAACAGAATTGGCATCTTAATAAGAAATTCTTCTTTCATTTCTAGCTGGTTAACCCCCCCCACACACACACACACACACATTACTATATATATAAAAAAGTAAAAAAGTAAAAGAAAAAAAGAACAAACATAAATTACTTTTTCCATAAATA
Organism: Polyodon spathula; assembly: GCF_017654505.1. Taxonomy (NCBI): domain Eukaryota; kingdom Metazoa; phylum Chordata; class Actinopteri; order Acipenseriformes; family Polyodontidae; genus Polyodon; species Polyodon spathula. The sequence continues at coordinate 57,262,727 of NC_054540.1, read as the reverse complement.
GAAATGTCTTAGGCACAATCTTTTGTACATATTTTTTTACATCTTATTACTTGTATACGCATCTCTGAATATCTTATTTCATTGCAAATATAGAACATTTATGAAGAGTTTTATAACATACCATATTTAAAAATGTAAAAATAAATGTAACGCATTTTAGTAGCTTGACCTCATAGTGAGTAATTCAAAGTAAATGTACCTGAATAAATGGAAAACGAGCACCCCTGAACTCATGCAGAAAGGTACAGTATTACGCATGCCAAACCCATGTAGAAAATGTCTAGCAGATAGATGTGCTTACGAGTTCCAGTGGTATAAGCCTACTTATTGAATGGGCTGATGTACTTCATCTATAACTTTAAACATTCAGTCGTTCAGTTTCAAACAAACTGCATACACTTTTTAGTCAAGTAGACCAATGTTCGTTGTCCTGCAGTATCCAATAAAGACGGAGTGCTTACCTACAGAATCCAGATATAAAACTTCTAGAAATGTGTTATTGAGGGTTTCACAATTGGTTTCAACAATGAACAACAGCTTAGTACAATAACATGTTACTAACACATTACTAGTGTAAAGCCTCATCTGCCAGAAATTCTATCTATCTATCTATCTATCTATCTATCTATCTATCTATCTATCTATCTATCTATCTATCTATCAGGGGTAGATCTATCGATATGAGATCTATCTATCTATCTATTTATCGATCTATCTATATATAATTGTATTTTTATTAAACACTCAGAACATAGCATGTCTTATTTTGTACAGAATAAAACTTAAATAATTTCAAAGCTTCTAAATATTAGATAGATAGATTATAATTAGTAGATTATATTAAACACTCAGAACATAGCATTTGGTATCTTGTATCGTACAGAAAAACTATATGTATTACAAATTATATAATGTATAATATATATATATATATAATATACATATATATATATATTGTATATATACACATACATATCTGTTGGTCTAAAATGAACTTCCTTGTGTAAACACAGTCGGATCACTTTTAATCTTGCCATAGCCTTCCTGATGCCATTCTGTTGCTGTAAATAACTGCAGCGTCAGTGATGTATGATTGCAGCTGCAGCTTTTTTTTTTTTTTTTTTTTTTTTTGCTCGCATAATTGTTTGGATTCAGTTAAAAAAAAAAAAAAAAGAATCCACACTGATACATGCAGTACTTCATCATGAAGTGAACTTTGTGCAGACACCAGTGACTTGCCATAAACTAAGGCAAAGTAGACTATTTCCAGAATAAACTTCACCTTCTGCAGCTGCAAAGGGTTCTCACAGTGAAGAGCTAGATCTATAAGAAGCAGGCATGTGGATCCAAAGGACAAGGTGATGCCTCCACATGGAGGTCATTTAATGAGCAGATCTAGCTTACTTCTATTAATGCACTTTTGAGATATATATATATATATATATATATATATATATATATATATATATATATATATATATATATATAAGTATATATATATATATTATATATATATATATATATAATATATATATGATAATATATATATATTAATATATATATAGATATATATGTATAGTATATATTATATATATATATATATAAACATGTTTTAAGGTTGTAATATATTATAACATGAGTTTGGTTACAGTATTCCAGCATAGATGAATGCCTAAGGTTAATGCTTTTCAAAGGGCTAATGCTACATGATAATACCCTTAGCAACCAAATATTAGGCAAAGTTTAGTGTTAGTGTGTTGTGTAATAACATTTTTTTTAAAAGAAGTTTAAACATGAAATAGCTCAGGGTGAAAGATTCAGCCAAAAAGATAATGAGTGGACATAAATAAAAAGGACATGACCACAACACTGCTGATAAGGGTGTGGTAACGGCAATGCTACCGATAAGAGTATCTAGTCTAATGATCTAAACAGATTTGACTCCAGATTCCTAATCTAACTGAAGGTCTTACAAGCACTCTCAGAATTAGTAACGCAAACAAGGATGTTTCTTGATTTGTAAAAAAATGAAAAAGCCGGTTTACAAGTCTGAGGCTGGAGATACGAAGATCCTGAAGAATGAAACATTAACGTGTTTGGGACACAGAGTAGCACTGACTGTCGGTTCCAGGTTTTTCTTACTGTCTAGTCTAACTGGACTGTGGTTTCCCTTGTAATCTCATGGTCCAGTGCTGGTGAGTTTTTCAGTAGGAATTCAAAAGTTTTGTTCAAACTTTTGACTGCCTCACGTCTGTCCACTCCTGCTTAGTGTTCTGAAGGGCCTGCGTCTTCTGCTCGTCCACCTGGACGTAGTCCACCCTCATCTCATCAGCAAGCATGGGTTTCTAGAGAGGGACAGAAAAGACGTGTGTAAGAGACATACTGTAGGTAGTGCCTGTCAGGGGTTTAAGGGACATAAGATATTACACTTGTTTGTGCCAAAAGGAAAAAGGAAGACAATTATTACTCATGGCATGTCGAGTAACATTTTATATCCACTGCCTGTGAAAAACATCTCCATAAAACCGTACACAGCAGGAAAACACTCAGCCAGTAATATACATGCTATAATGTCATAAAGAATGCTATAGACAATTTAATAATGGTAGGGTATAGAGTGCTACAGGTAACTAAGGCATTTACTGCGTAAGAAAGCATGCATTACTTTTTAACAAGACAAATCCTTCTACCAGTAGTGTAGAGTGTCATTAAAAAACACATTTCTTGTCAATAAGCAGCAACATTTAAACAAACAAAAAACAAAATAAACATTTTTTTATAAATGGATCCTTAAACTAAAATGTGTAACTATGCTGCTGGTTAACGAGAATGCAATTATTGTTTAATAACAAGTGTCTATGAAACAACTGACTCAGCTGTATATATGTCTTTTACTGCTCACTTATTTATGTGATGAAAGCTGGCATTTAGTACATTAGCATTGTATGCTGCTTGTGAGAGCTGTGAAATTAAGGTTTATTCAGTAAAAAACAAGATAATGCTTCTTGCCAGCTACAATCATAGACATTGTTCATTGTATAAAGAACAGCAGATTCCAGAGAAAGTCAGGAGCCTATCTGTTCTAGGAATGGCTCTTTAGAATTCCACAAAGCAGTGCTAGCAATGTGCAAGCTGATTTCCATTTAATTGCTTGATTATTGACTTCCTTGCATCAGCTATTGTCTGATGTTCAGATGTTCTAATAAAAAAAAGCTGCATTTGTGTATTGTCCTTTATTTTTAGACACACAGACAAGAATGCCAAGTCATTAAAGCAGATTGTGGGATAAAAATAACAAGAACGATCTCCCTGCTGCTTTTGTTTGCATTGGTACACTGAACTGTATGAATTCATTGCTGTGTAGAACATTGCTTAAATTGATTACACGCTAGTAAACGTGCATTTAGTCTAAATGCAGTACATACCAGGCTTAAATCATTACTCAATCACCAACCTCTATAGGTCTCATATACATTTACTGGTGTATATTATACAGTGCATATTAAAGAATACCTTTCACTAATTTCTGCACAGTAATATGCTTATAAACTGAGTGTACAGTACATACAAATGCATGAGAGGAATAGTTATAGTAATTATGTTATACGCAGCAGACTGTTTCACATTATAAATAACTGTACTGCTTAATAAACGGTGTAATTACTTGTGTTTCTACAGCTTCAAGGCTACTAGTCTATATGTCAATATATACATATATATATACACACACACACACACACACACAAGAACTCAGAAGAATACTGTTTTACCATCAGATCAACTCACTTAGAAAGTATTATGCATCTGAAGAAAAAAAAAAAAAAAGCTGCTTATGCAACCCTTCAGTAAAGTGACTGTGTGAAATGTCACAAAGACAATTCTATTTCTATTTAAACAGCTGTTGCCTGGATACAGCAAAGGCTCTGTCAACAGCTCCTGTGAAAAATGACCCAGAGTCGCATTTAAGAAAAAAGCAATGATACACAGTAAAGTGTATTCAGTAAAATATTGTTCCCCATCTATGTGAGCCACTACAGACCAGATTCTCAAAGCTATCTACTCCAAACCATCACAAGCGTTATTTTTGTCAGACAAAAAACAACAATAGTCTAACAGGCTAAGCACAAGTCCCTAAATACAATGCCTGAGTTGTTTACTTCGGGTTTGGCAACTTTATTGGCTACACCTTTCCTTTTCATTCACTCACAGTCTACAGTATAAATGTATAACTGTATCAATAACAGTACTATTTAAATATGTTTCTGGTATACATTTGTAATAGTTTTTTCTTGTTAAATGTGTGTATTAACTGGACCCAACAAAGGGTTAAGTTTGACCCTTGATTTAAATACTTCATTTCCATGTGGTTTCAGTCATGCACGTGTGTGTAACAGGCTGCACCTGGCCTGCATGTTCAGTGTTGTAGAGGCTAGAGCTTAGAAAGGAGCACCAGTGGGTTGCAGCTAAAAGTTAAAACTTGTTATTATTAGTTCAAATTGATTGGTTTTGTTTTATTTATGTTAAATAAAAGTACTCAATAGCATTGCTGTTTCAATGGTGAAAAACAATTCTATTCAGTGTTTGCATATGGAATAAACTACCTGACTCCCTGAAGAGTCCACTTCAGTTTCTCATTCTAAAGGAACTGCACACAGCTTGCATACAGCTTTCTCACAGCTTGCATACAGCTTTCTTACAGCTTTCTTACAGCTTGCACACAGCTTTCTTACAGCTTGCATACAGCTTTCTTACAGCTTGCATACAGCTTTCTTACAGCTTGCATACAGCTTGCATACAGCTTTCTTACAGCTTGCATACAGCTTTCTTACAGCTTGCATACAGCTTTCTTACAGCTTGCATACAGCTTTCTTACAGCTTGCATACAGCTTTCTTACAGCTTGCATACATACAGCTTTCTTACAGCTTGCATACAGCTTTCTTACAGCTTGCATACAGCTTTCTTACAGCTTGCATACAGCTTTCTTACAGCTTGCATACAGCTTTCTTACAGCTTGCATACAGCTTTCTTACAGCTTGCATACAGCTTTCTTACAGCTTGCATACAGCTTTCTTACAGCTTTCTTACAGCTTGCATACAGCTTTCTTACAGCTTTCTTACAGCTTGCATACAGCTTACAAAAAAATAATACAGCTCTCTTACAATGACTTCTCCAATATTACTACAGGAATATGTTCATATACAGTGTTTCCCATAAAATAAATGCCCCCAAACTAGAGTTTCAATAATGTTTTGTAAAATTATACAGCATATACATTTTACACAGCGAAATGGCACTCAGGCTGGTCTTATCCCAGTTATTTGATTTGGGTTGAATTGCAAAGTCCTCTACTCATCATCATCATCTCCCCCAAACTAGAGTTTCCCCCCCCCCCTCCCTCTCTCTCTCTCCCCCCCCCCCCCCCCCTCCCTCTCCCTCCCCCCCCCCTCCCCCCCCTCCCTCTCCCTCTCCCTCTCCCTCTCCCTCTCATATTAATTTGGTTACAGGTGTACTATACCTTCTGAACAGGAGAAGGAGATGCTGAGTTGAAGTCCAGAGCCAGATAGTCCAGGTTAGATTTTCTTGGCAAAGGAAAGAACATTTGCGTATTGACGGGAGAATTCCTATGCGAATGCTCCTGCAAACACATTAAAAAATAAAATAAAATACAGCAGAATTAGTATCAACAATCTTCTAACTGCACCTCCCAGCAACTAAGTAACTTCTTGCTAGTTTTATACAATGTGCCTTTGCTATTGCACATCCTTCAGACTGAGACCCTGGGAGCAGTTTGGGCTTTAGAATTGAGGCACATCATTATCTCCAGGCTCATCTTGCATGCTGGCCTTGTCTAAGGCAGCTGGCGGTTCCCAACTCATATCATTACAAACAGAAACTCATACAGCCTGGGCTGTATAAATGACTATCCAGATTTACCCCAGGCTAAGGTACTGGGCTGTTTAGTTTAGTCAAATAATAACGTCTGGAGCCTGTACAGCAAATCGAGCTTGAATCCAATATAACAAGAGAATGTTTTTTTTTTATTTATCTTTCAGACATGGTTTAATCGATGATGCGCTTTTATATACATTAATGATATATGGAATTAAATCAAGTTTGGGGTTAAAGAGACTGACAAGAGAATACAAAGTTAAACATTACTTAATTATTAAAAATTGAACTATGTGAATTGGGTTCATTACTGAGCACATCTGGAATAGAGCGATGATTGAAGATGGATGGCAGTCAGTACGCTCATTATTATTATTATTATTATTATTATTATTATTATTATTATTATTATTATTACCCCTGGAGTGAAGCTGTTGTCTTCTTCCCCGAATGTAGCACTGGCTGTAGCTCTTCCTGGTGCTGGGTTGCAAGGACTGGAAACACAGAATCTGGGTGAAGGATGCTGCTTCTTACAGATGTGGTGAAGCAAGGCCAACACAGAGACAATCGACATGTGTTTCATGACACTGCCCTGTGACAGCCCAGACAGGCTGCGTTTCATTCACTACACTGCACTTCAATGTCGAATGCCTTGACTCTGTTAGCAGATACCACATTCAAAGAGAATTAGGCAATGCTACAGTATTTGTGGTGCCAAAGTGGAACATCCTATTAATATTAACTGATAGGAGTCTGGCTGCACAGATGGAAACTAGTATCTATTTTGTTAAATGCTTGCGATCTGCCAAATAGTTTAATCACAATTAACTAAAACACGCCAAAAGCATTTCAATAAATCTAACACCATCATAACATTATCACAGTTTACTTTACCTCACTATAGCTTATAATAAAAAAGCAATGCCAGTGATATACACACCAGAACCCCATCAAGAGTATGATAATGTGTTACCCAGAGACATACAGCCAAAACATCTGCAATAGCATATCATGACTGTGATGGGGTGAAAGCCCTTTACATGTATATGGGTTTAGTTTGCTGATTTATTTGAAGCAAACAGCTTCTTTATTTTGGCACTTGTTCTCATTCACTCCTGTATTCTACAGTGTAAATGTGCAAAATTATTTCCATACCTGCATCAATAACAGTATTACTGTATCTTGATTTTCAGATTTAAATGTATTACTTTAGAAATGTTCCCAGGAAATAATGAATTTAGAGCCTGTTAATGTTCATGTGAATGCAGCTGCTCAGGCTGAATTGAGTAATCGTTTAGCAATTTATCCTGGCCCACCTATATTCTAAGCACAGCCATTGACGTCGGCAGTTAAGTTTGTTCACAAGACAGAGTCTTTAATAACGTGTTCACAATGAAGGTGTCAGTACCAAGAGGAAATGCATCTGGGCTGAATTGTCAGCTTTGCGTGTAACTGAGCTGTTTAGTTAACTACAATGTGCACAGCCCGTTGATCTTTAAATCCAATGAAGTCATATAATCTCGACACTGCAGGCAAGCCTTAATCCATGTCAATCCCCTTTCCCATCCGTTTCCCCTTGATTGTGTCTTGTGTGAGTGTCAAAATGTAATCTTCATAAAAAAATAAAACCTCAGCATAATGCAGTAGCTTCTGGCTTAAGTGGGACAAAGCCCCCTGAACACTGGGGTCCGGTATTGTTGGTATTCTATCACCTGTCCTCTAATGCAGCATGCTCTAGCTGTTATGCATGGATTGTTAAGAATGCTTGAATAGAATTTACTGTTATGGGGTTCATTTGCTTGCTTCCATTCCTTTTGTGTACTTTTTTTGTGTTATTATTATGTTTTATTTTGTCCTGGTTTTAACTATTGGCAAATATACAAAAATGTATTCAAAGGAAATGCTGGGAACGCAAATATACTGGTAGTTTTAACTTGGACAGTTGAACAAATGCAAAGTTCAAGCCAAAAGCTGAACTAGAGACTGAAGTTGGCTATAAGGGTGTGACACCAGCTGACTTCCTGCTCCTTTTGCGGTATAAATACTGTCAAATACAAAAGGCAGGCAGCTCGGATAGACACTGGTGCAGGTGTGCAAGAAATGAAAGAGAAGAAACTGACCTCTTTGAAATTAATTTTGCTCTTATTAGAGTGTATGGGTCAACGTTTGAGCTAGACAAGGGTGTTTCTTACACAGTACTGTACTTACAAAGGCTCTGTCGATGATCTTATGAGAGGCATATGGATGGGATGTTCCCTGATCGTGGTAAGGCCTCTCAGATCCAGTGGCGGAGGCCTTGCTGTGCTCGACAAAGCAAATGACAAAACGTTCACTTTTTAATTAGCGCTATCAGGGATAGAAGCAAAACAAACAAACAAACAAACAAACAAACAAAAAAATACACAACTAAAAAATTAAATAAAATCTGGATATAGATACTGCTTATTTTTCAATACTTGATCTTAGTCTTATTTATTGTTTTAATAAAAAGCAGCTGTGTGCAGTGTTCTGGAGTTGCTGTGTGTGTTCTCTCACCTCTCTGGAGGGGTTTCAGGTGCCGTTTCACTGGGGGAGGTTCCAGCTCTGTGTTTGAGTTGGACAACAGGAACTTTACGTTGGTGGGGCTCATGGGGATGTACCCATCGGAGGGGCAGTCGAAGGTAGAAATGGGGGGAGAGGCTCCAGGGTTCATGGGCACATAACTGTCCTCCGGTACGTCCACTGGGCTTGGACTGTATGCGGGAACCCTCCTGGGCTGAAAGCAAAATACATTTTTAAATTAGACACCTGTCTAAATTACATGGCATTTCATGTGAAAACTTCCAAAAAGCTGGACTGTTTTGAAATGAGGTTAGCTTTTAGGTTTTTTATTGGTCGTTTCATTCTCTGCACCTCTAACGGATAGATCACGCTTATTTACAAAATATCGGACAAGCTACTTACCAAATTAAGACTCAACCTCTTGTCCTGGCTCCTTATAGAGATCCCTTCAAATTCAACTGCAAAATAAATAAATAAATAAATAAATAGCTTAGGGGTTAATTTGACAAAACCTATACCTTTGCCAAGATAGGCCACAGCTGGATTTTTAGAGCATTTTACAGCACCGTGGAAAATTTCTGTGACCTAATGTCCATACAATTTGTGAGCCACATGAAAGGTGTGCAGCATACTCAGGTCCTGGTATTGTGAATTGTATAGTATGGAGTTTGTACAGGTTTTGTAGCACACTGTAGGAGAGCGGTCTCATATTTCATACCCAGGGCTACTTAGAAATGCAGTATGGATTACCTCTCCTGACGTTATCCAGACCGGACAGGGAGATTCTTCGCTGCACACTGGTTGCCGGCACAGCGTAGGCACCATTTCCGTTCACGAGCATCGTGTGGGCCGTGAACTCCTCTTGCCGTCGCTCAGAGAAGCTCTTGGGCTTGGGGGGCCGTGGCGGGGGCGTGCTCCCGTCTGGAGTGCCCCCCAGAGCGGAGGCGACAAGGTTCTTATCGAACTGGAAGATCTGGGGCTGGGGGTGGGCAGTCAGGGGTGATGAAGAGGTGAAGTCCCGGGATGAGGCGCCATGCTCGAGTAGTGTGAAGGTGCTAGGGTCTGTGGAGGACGAGAGTGCTGTGTCCAGAGGCGAGAATGGAGACTGGGGCTGATAGGAGCTGAGCGGGGAAAGGATCACGTCTTCAAACACGCTGTCTGATGAATTCTGCTCCAGCCACCTGTCTGTTTGTGACCAAGTGCTACACCTTAAATAAACAAACAATCGAATACATAAATAAACTTTGTGTATGTATTTAACAAACAAATAACAAAACAGATCTATATGTATATATATATATATATATATATATATATATATATATAATATATATCTATATAATATATATATATATATATATATATATATATATATATATATTATATAAAAACTGCTCAAATAACCGGCTTACCAGATTGAAGCAAACAAGCAGCAAGTATTTTACTTGTATTGAAATAACATTGTGTAAACAGAGTTTAGATGTGTGCAGTGTTTCGTGGAACTTGCCTGGGGATGTTGATTCTCCCGCTCTCGCACTGTGACAGGAAGAGGTAGTCCGGGGGCAGACTGGAGTCAGACTCGCTGTGGCTCTCCTCCGTGGTGTTGGTGTCCGTGTCGGCTGTGAGGTCGTGCGCCAAGAACGAGATGTCGTCTGTGATCCTGGAGGTGTGGTTGGAGGCCGAGGGAGAGGGCTGCAGAGAGGAGGCAGTCTGGGAAAGACTCTCCACTGAATCTACAACAGCAAGACAAAACACAAGGGCAACGGTCAGCCTAAAGCTCTGGGAACACAAAGCCACCTTTTCAGAAACAGCGACTTGAAACCTGGTTCCAGGAGACTGGGAGACCTAGTTTGAAGCAACTTTGATTAGATTGTAGGTCCATAAACGTTTTCATCTTGTTGGGGGGGTTAAATGGACATACGTATACAAAAAAGCATGATTGCAAACTAGGTACAATAATGATAATGGGTCTTTCAATTGGTAATTGCAGGGCCCCTGTGAGATTAAGCTAGGCAAATTGGGTTTTTACAATGCACTGCAATGGAATGAATTGAGGTCAGACTTGCCATACCTAAATTAGAACTTGCTTTTGTAAACAAAACAAAACAAAACATATGAACCATTTTTCTGTTTCCAGCGAGCCTCTGCTGTCATAGCAATCTAAGAAGATCACCCTCTTTGCAAGGTGTGCCAGCTCACTGCAATGCATGCTGATGCGTTAGCAACACTCATAATCCATTAAAATCTACACCGCTCCACCCTCTCACACTAACTTGTTTACTTGAACCACAAACCCCTTTCCGACATGCACGTGACTTCACGTCATCTTGTTTGTAAGTCAAAAACAAGCGTTAGAGGGACACACAGGAACTGAGAAGAAGGTTGATAGAACGTCTTCCCTATTTCTGGATAGACATAATAAAAAAAAAAAAAAAAAAAAAAAAAAAAAAGTTTTTTTTACAACAGAATGATTATTAATAGGTTTTGAGGAAGATATTCAATTGTTTTGATAGCCCTTCTCTTATCTAGTGTGCAACATACAGTAACTGCTACCATTCTTATTTGAATAGCCTATTCCCGTATGTGCCATTTCTTTGTATGCAATTCAAATTAACACTGACTGGCAGCGTGTTCTCTCTCAATTGCGTTGGGTATTTTTTGTATTATTATTACTCCGAACAGATAAGCCAGCTAGCGGTCTGGACGCGTACACCAAATTAAATTTAAAATATATTTTTTCACGAATTCCTTGTAATAAAAAGTTCACTTTTCGTGTGGACACGAAGGTTCCCTTCCTAAACACGTAGTATCAGCTTTAAATTCCACACATCATTCAAAGGTGATAAACAGTCCCGGAGCATGCACGCACAGCGTACTCTATGTCTCTCCCATCTGCACCTCAGCATAGCCTGCAGGAGTGTGATTGAATTAATTGTGCTAGAGCAAAGCAAACGGCAGACCACAAGTTCAGATCATATTGCCCGAGTACAACTGACAAACAAGACACGTTTTATAAAATAGTATAACTGTTCTATTTTTATAAAGGAACATATTCCAATCCCTGCATTTAGCCTTTGATATAGCAACTTATTCTAATGGTATAATGCACAGAGAAGCCATCTGAAGAACAATCAATTCAGCCTGAAACGTGGTCCATTTTATGGACACTGGTAGGCAATGCAGTAATTTGCATTGGTTTCAGCTGTTATTATCAATAAGTATTCCAACTATTTCATTTATCTAAACAGCATCTATGGCAGTGACAGAGCTGTTATTTTAATAATGCAACGTATATGGCGCTAATAACCCTTCAGGTAAGCTGTGGTCACATTTATCTGCTGTAAAGGATTCCAGGGAGATGTGCATTCACAATTCCAGGCAGGTGCAATTCCAGGCTGTACTGGTGTAATTCAACCACCAGGGGGCACAGCTTTGACGGCTGGTTGCTGTCCTGCATCCCGAGTGACTGAAACAGCTCTGTGGCAAACCTAACTGCTGAGCTGCAGCTCTTCCAGGTGCAATTACCATTTCAAATAGAGCAAGAACAGAGCAGGGCTGTGAGCTGTCAGTGTTATGGAAAGACCTGTATTAATCTCCATTTTAAGGAGAACTCGTTGAAAGTTTGCGAGTCTGACATGCTTAAATGTCACTGAAATAACCCCCTCTCTGAAAAACCCAAAGCTTGCTGAGTCCTGTCCCCTGCGAAACCACATCAAATGAGAGCCATGCTGTTGTTGTTGTGTTTTTTTGCTTTGATGTTCAGAGCTGCTGTTGACCACAGACTGAAAAACCTTTCTTTACCAAGAAAACTGCATGCAAATCAATTCCTGAAACTGAGAAAAAATAGATGATACAGGTTTCTGCCATAAGCAAGTGCAGTGACTGCATGAAGCAATACTCTTCAGCATTACATTTACCAGCATCATGTACTGCTGGTCACAGAGCTCTACCCCGAGGTTTAATATGAGCAGATCTGAGATCAGGTTGAGGATCATTGGTTTCTGACACTCTGCATCTCTGCTAACCACATCTCTTTTGATTCCTTGAAGAGGAATTACACTGGAAAAACACTGTATAAGAAAAACAGCAGTGTTTCAACATCAAGAGCAGGCGCTAAACGTACTGTGTGTGTGTGTGTGTGTGTGTGTGTGTGTGTACGTGTGCAAGTGAAACAGTGGAGACACAATGAATACAAATATTATATTATTGGACTAATAATAACATGTTATAGACTACATACACTACCAGTATATATACCAGTATAGTAACCACTATGAAGATAATCTGTTGATCAGTGGATATAGAATATATATATATATATATATTATAGAGATATACATACATATATATATATATATATATTTACTTTAATGCATATGTGTGTGGGTATGCATATGTATGTATGTACTATATATGTATGTATCTATCTATCTATCTATCGATATCTATCTATCTATCTATCTATATATATATATATATATATATATATATATATATATATGCTAATATAAAGTGCACCACAATGCTTGTTATTAGAAGTGCAAACCAATATAAAGCAATTTATAAATGCAAAAAAAAAAAAAAGGTCTCAATAAAGATCCAAATATTTGTATCACTTTGGAAAAGGCTTGTAGCTTGCTGATTGACCTTTTAGAGACGTCTGGGTTGCACACTCATCCTATAACCTCTATTTATAAGATCATGACCACTGTTATTAAAACCTATTACATTTTATTGTTAAAAGCAGCATATAAGCAGGTAGCGATACACTGTCTGTGATAGATCGCTATGCAGCGTTAGCTCAGCGGTGTGCAGAGGCAGGAGCGTGTATCTGATGGAGCGTGAGGTCTCTCGGGGCAGGACAGGAGCTGCAGTATTTAGGAAAGGCAAAGTTGCTGCTATGTATAATTCACAGACACCCACACAATCAAATTCAGGAACAGGCTGTCCCAAAGTCTGAGCAATATATTCTTTGATCAATATTGTTATGTATGTATGCATGTATGTACAGTATGTATTTATGTGTATGTATGTTTGTATGTATGCACTGCGTGAGCATGTATATTTCAGTACCTGTACTATACTATAGCCTACTCACTTATACAATATTTTGAATTCTGCACAGCAGAGTTCGTTATTAGCATTGACATCCCTGTGCTACAGAAACTCTACATCATAAAAACCACTGAAAGAGAATCTATTTTCAGTGGAATGTATATAAATAAATTGTGTGGATATTCAACGCACAGAGAGTCTTAGGTAGTAGAGATGTCAGGAATGTTCATGCTGGCATTTAAAAAAAAAAAAAATACTCTTTCATTCATAGCACTGCTATACAGTACGGTTTGAAACTCTCCTAAAACTCAAGACATACATAAAGAAAGACTCATGAGGCTCTCCTGTCTTTAGAGCAAGGCTGCAGATATCAATACAGCCTGAAGGTTAGTGCTTTTACCATCAGCCTCCCAACAGCGTCATTCCTAGAACTGAAGACGAGTGCTCTGTATTCTATTAAACCATGTGAAATCTGTTAACGTTTAAATTAAACATTACATTCCTGTGATTTTCTGACTTCTCGCTTGGTTTGTCAGTTGCATGTTTTTTTTTTTTTTTTCTCTTGGATTCAGGATATACTGATTTATCAAGTGCAACGCTACAAATCTTTAGACTGGTATCTACCAACTTCCATGTACTGAAGGCCACTTGCAAACAGACCAATGGAAAGAAATTGACAGAGAGGGATAAAGTAACAGCAATTTTTTTTATTCTAGCATTTGAAATACCTGAATAGCCCAGAGTGTGTAAAAAAAACAGCAAAGAAACAAGATTCAAAACAAGAAAAATGATACCAAAGTGATAATGTCGCTAATGCTATTGCTTATCCCTCCTCTAAGTTACCGCAGTGAAAATGCATTATGTAAGACCACATTGCTACTGCACACCCACAGCATGCTTGTGACCTGAATTGCTGAACTGAAAATCCCTGCAGCATTGAAGGCGCATTCCCAATGCCGCGGTTTGTGCATTCAATGCAGATAGCAACCTGAAGTTAAAATTGCAGTTGCAATGTTGGTACAGTAACGTGACTGTCACTGTGCAGATCAGAAGTGAGAAATGGAAATAAAGTGCAGTTCATATGGCAATGTGGCACAGTGGTCAGAGCAGATGACTGGAGGCCTCCTCCTCCTCCTCCAACTGTACTCAACTCACCCTGACCTCCCTGGGGAGTCACTTTACCTCCCTCACAATGACTTTAAATAAGCATTTGGATGTGAAACCTGGCAAGACAGGTTCCCTTTAAAATATCACATTTGCAGCTCAACTGTGCTGTTCTTGGCTTCTTGAAATGGTTTTCTAAGTGCTACACCTATACTGGGTGTATATGGTGTTATCTCAAGCACTAAAACACCTTGATTAGCCAAAGAGTGCATCCAGTACAGCTTTACAAGGTCCTACCCCATTATGAAGATGCCAGTGGATGTTTCTTGACTCTCCTTCTGACATGGTCTTATCTGAACTCCCATACGATCTATACAGAGCTCCCTGACATTCCTCTCTATTAATGCACAACAAGAAGTGGTTAAACTGAAAAAGATACAGCAGCACAGCCGTTCAAAGCTCTCAAAACCACAGTGCGTCTATCTGGTGAACCAACAGTCATTGCTGAGCAACCCTGCCTGAATATGCATGGAAGTGCAGAGCTTGTCAACAGTAAGGAGTTCACATTTGGGATGAACAGTGACAAACAGTAGTGCAGGGAACACTATATTAACGCCAGCGTTTGGGGTTTGTGCTGGTATGTTTGCACCCCGCGGATAAGGCAGTTTGGTCCAGGGCACCAGCAATGCAATATAATTACTTATATTAAAAAAAATAAAAAAAATACTAACTGGAACTTACTGATAAACTACCTGTTCTCAACACACTTTTACTTAAAAAAAAATGTTGCAACAGAAATACCCTCAATTTTCTGTTAACACAGTGTTGACACAGAGGCGTTGTGCAGAAGTGTTGAAATGGGTTAGGGTTAGGGTTAGGGTTAACACAGTGTTGACACAGTGTTGTCATGTAGAAGTGTTGAAATGGGTTTGGATATTTGCTATTTAAAGCACATTTCATTCTGGCAGCCCAGTCTAAGAATAATCTCACTTTCTTTTTAGAAATCAACAGTAACAGATTAAAAAAACAAAAAAAACAAACAAAATTTTTTTTACTGGAGAATCTCAATAAATCCATTAAAACCATTTTAAAAAATACATTATGAATTTTTACGCTCCACGAAACAAACAAAATAATATCTGCATGTCTAAGTTAAGTGGGAGATTTAATTTCCAAACTGGGAATTGTGATACATCAATCACACTCCTCCTTCTGGAACCAGAGGCATTGAATAAAAGAATGACACTCACTCAAGAGGCCCCGTCCCACTCACAGTCAAGACTGTGTTTACAATGAACTTGTTACTGGAGTGAAAAAAGCCCTAGTATTCTGTCAAAGGGATACACTTTCAGAATGCTGATTTAACAGCTTGGTGCATCTATGTTTGTTTGTCCAATACAATGACATGGTAGGAGTACCTATACCACTAAATGATACTCCTTGCAAAGAAATATGTAACCTCAAAAGTACATTGCCCAGAAAGATGATGGAAATGCAAAAAAAAAAAAAAAAAAAAACTGATACATATAATCACTGATATAGATGAAAGATAGGGACCCCCCCCCCCCCCCCTTACACAGACATCAAAGTTTCAATAAGTTATTGAAGGGAAATCCCCAGAACAAATTGTCTCCAACGGAAATGTGTGTAAAAAAATACTTTGCAAAACATTATAGCACTATAAGCATGCTGCGTGTGATGAGATATCAAATAAAGAAATAGAAACTCAAACATTGAACTGAAGCATACGAACTGTCTGACCCCCCGTGATTTAGAAAGAATGACTATTGAAGTGTATAATAAACTGAACACACATATATATATGATATATTATATATATATATAATATATATATTATATTGCTTCGAACATATTATGTTCTGATATTTGCATGGACAGATCAGGGTAACAGTTTATTTTTGTTTGTTTGTTTAGAACTAGGAGCCATATGGACATCTTTATCAGTATAATTAAAAAAAAAAAAAAAAAAAAAACGAAAAAACCGCAAAGGCAGTATTAAAACATTGCTAGAATGTTACATCATCACTGTAGACACACGGTAAACCAATAAACTCAGTGCCTAAGTGCCTAAGTACACACTCAAGCAGAAAGCATTCAAACAGCACTCTATCTGTTTGGACACAGCTAAGGACCTTGACCTTGTGTTGTTTAAAACACTGCTAGGTCTGCTTAGCAGCCACTGTGTTGATCAGATTTTCCATTAAACATGCTGCATGTACTGCAACAAGTGGACTACGTTAAATACGATTTTCAATATGCTGCAATGCAGTTCTAGTGAAAACACAGGGTCCTTCATTTAAAAACAGAACCGTAGAATTAACAATTTATTGAATTTTATGTTTACTCTTTTTACTTAACTATTTGTGATTTCCAGGACTACAGTAAGCAAGAAGCATCTTGCATCTGACTTCTGACTAAGTTGCCTGGATTGTGACCGAGTGTGCTTATTAATGGTAATCACTACCAGTGTTCAGATGCATAACTGAAGGGGTTAACAACAAAATCAATCTGTTTCCAGCGTAACCATTTTTAAATGCTGAGCTGAAATATGTAAATAGTGAAATGCTCATTAAAGGACTAATACCAGATTCAGGAAACACTTCAAAGAACATGCAAAGTCTGTAACTATGTTTAGACCGAAAGTGCACACTTCTTGAAAATGTCCTGGTATTGAAAATCAGGTAAACAGTATTGCATTAAACAAGCGCTGTGCTCTCAAACAGCATGTGAGATCTCCAAAGGCCTTCAACCAGTCCTGCCTGCCAGACAGAGGCTATGATACAGCCCTGTTAGTTTGACAAAGAAAGCTCACATAGCCCCACCTTGTTATAGGGCAACTTTAGAGAATTTCACTAACCATGTCAAAACAAGGACACATCAAAGAACCCCTAAAAATGGATTTATAAGAATTTATAAAGTGATCAATAAATAAATAAAAACTATATCTGCCATGTAGTCCTCATGATGGAATCAGAGATTTGACACCTGAGGCTCTCCACAGGCAGTCCAGTCTATATAGTGAACTCGGAGTGACCCCTGCGTCTCTTGTACTGCTGACCCTCTCATTCTGCAACTGTGAGGAGCTACTGTCAAGCACAAGATAACCTCAAGCAGATCTGACCCCAGCTGTATTTGAGGCACTGTGGAAGGAGACAAGGAGGGCCTTGCTGGTTTTAAGTGACAAGTAAACCCATTATCACATTGCTGTTAACAGAATTGAAAAGGAATGCAGCTGCAAGGGGAATCTCTCTGCCGGTCGCTTTCATTGAGATTCCAAATCCCATTATTCTGCTATAACACAATATGGTACAGTTTGGATAAACAGATGTCACAAAGGTTCATTGACAGCACAGCAAACACAGCATGTCGCCAAGCTGCATAACTGATCTGGTCAGACTGCGGAAGCAGCACATAGCTGACTTTTTTTTTTTTTAATTTAAATTCACAACAGCAAAAAAAAAAAAAAAAGGAAAGACCAAAGCACATTTCAGAGAACAGCTATTGCCCTTGTAATTCTGCCATCATTAGGTGATCACTGTTATATTTTATTTTTTATTTACCACACTTTTTTGAAACACGTGTTAAATGTAGAAGTTACAGAATTTGGAATCGATGGTAGCTTATAGAATACTGTATATCTGGTTCATTGTAAAAGACAGGAAATCCAGTCCCCCAGGCCCTGGTTGCTGTTGTTTAAACTATAATAGCAGTGGCACCACATTCCTCTGAGCCCCTGCTGGTTTTGTGATAGGGATTGTTGATGCTGTTAATGCATGGTGGTGGTTGAGGGCTAGAGCTTGTTTGCAGATCTCTGTAAGCGTTTGAGTGCCTGATGCCCATTGGAACTTTGTATTTTTTTTAAACATTTTTTTACTCCTGGAATAATGTGAGTGAGGCTGATCCATGCACCAATAAACACAATAGATTAAAACCTAAGCAACTTATTTCAGTTTTCTGTCGCCAGGATCGCCTTGATAACAAGCGTAGAGAATTTTTTAAAAGCTGTTATTAAAACAGGGCTCGAGCTAAGATCAGTGCAGATGAATAGCACCAGTGGAACAGCCTGTGTAATGACTGGGCTGTAGTTTAAACAGTACGGAGAGAGAGAGTAAAAAGCCTGTTATGATGGAAGATAAAACACTACAGTGACTTCTGCTCCTAAAATAAGTGCTGTAGAACTACAAACACTATGATTACAACTAATCACTATCACAACTCAGTCAGCACCATGCTTCTTTACAGATTGGAATCATCTGACGTTTTGCTGGTAATTCTGATAAAAATGATGAAACTGGAGAACAACCTCACTAGTGGCTACCTGCCCAGTGACTTACACCTGTGTGTGCTGCATTAACCAGTGAAAAGGAAGCGCCTTCTCTTCACACATACTATAACAACCAGTTATACAATACAGTATGCTGTCAAATTGAGCCAATTCGCACCTAGAAGCATTATCCAATTGGAACTATAGTGTGCAAGAGCATCTCAGCGACAGTGGATGTTTAATAATACATACTTTATTGTAATATGTTATTTTTCTTGCACTTAAAAACATTGATTTTTTTATTTTTATTTTTTTTGCTAGTTTTAAAAATTCATGTTCATATTCTGTACTGAAAATCCCAATTAGCTGTTTTAAAAGGATTATTAACACTTGTTTTTATTTTTGTGAGGCTTACTGTACATGGGCCTATTGGCAGATTTGCCTGCCACGTTTAAACATGGGAAAGACACCAAACTAAGAGATTTAAGCATCGCTTCCCGGGGTGTCCACAGCCAGGCGCAAAACATTATTTTAACCCTGTTTTTCTGGCCTTTTTGCAGGTGGCCAAAATGAAAACCAAATATTAACAATAACAGAAGTAGCAACATAAAGCTTTAAAATAAAGAATGTATTTTCCACCTAAAAAAGGAGGAGTTGTCTGGAGGTGTTGAATGTGGTTCTACTGTATGATAGATAGTGTATGGTTGCCTTTGTGTGCCTCGTGTTGACTGTGTAGAGTATCACTGTTTTCATATCTTCCCGTTTGTTCCGGGCAATTTGAGTCATTATCTATTATTGTTGTTTATGCAGTAGGCTGTTACCAGTGATCCACATGAGTGACTAGCATTGGAGGTAAGTCAATGCACAGAAATTAGAAATCCCAAAACAATAATCCTCAGTAATTCTCACCCCTCCCACCTCCCACCTCTATTTTACTTTACGATTCTCGATTTCAAATGGAGTGCATCAGAACTTAATGTGTATTTTAAAAATGATGTTTTTCACATGGCTGGGCCTCTGAATCACCGACATGGACCTGATGGAAGATTAGGAGGTCCTTACTGGACCATAAGAACGGGATGGTTTCCTCCTACTGTACCTGACCCATCATCCAGGGGCCCGAAGTGGCAGATCTGGCTGATGTTGTGCACCCAGGTGTTCATCTCCTCCTGGGTCTTGGCCACCAGGTAGAAGGTGCGGAAGGAGGTCTTCACCACGAAGACGTGGTTATTCATGAACTCCTTCTTGACCACGGCGGCGTCGGAGCGCGTGTGCATGCGGACCCCACACTCATTCAGGTTGATCACGCGCAGAGGCTTTTTGGAGTTCTTGTTGCGGTAGTACTCCAAGACATCAGGGTTTCCACTCATCCGCCCCTGACGCAGCACGAACCAGCGCTTCCGCCAAGCCTAGGGACAACGGAGAAGCACAGCAAGGGAGTGAGCCAGAGAGAATCACTAGGGTTGTGAAGTGATGGGTTAACTGAGCCCAATTCACACAACTGGTTTGGGGACTGTTTTGTTAAGAGTTTTTTTTTTCTTCTTTAAAGCCCACACTGTATTGATAAATTAAATCATAGTTTGTACAACATTGTTTTAAGGACTTTGGTGCTAGATTTGCCCACACCTGATTTCACAGAGACTTTACCTAACTGCTTCAGTTATGGGATTGTGTTTTTTTTATGAAGCATTTACAAACTGAGTTGGCCTCACACTCAGACACCACTACTTTTATTTTTGGTCAGGCTTTTTGTGGGGAAATACAGCATTTCCCAGAATCAGAAAACGTTTGAAAGAGGAAGTTAACAGCACACAATGTATGGCTTGCCTCAAGCCTACTGCCAGATATTTCTATAAGAATGCAGTTCTTGAGAAAGGAGAGCAGTAAATACAACTGCTTTTTCTTTATTTTTTTTTTACCCTTGTAATAGGAGGGAGTTGTATTTGCCCCTTTCGTTTCATGGCTGCTTTTACAAACAGGAAGGCGTTGTTAATTTTAGGGATGACAAATAGTAGTACACTGTGATTGTATTAACTCTAGATGCATATATGACAACTTTTCAGATCCTTAACTTGTATGAATAATATGACAAATAGTAGTACACTGTGATTGTATTAACTCTAGATGCATATATGACAACTTTTCAGATCCTTAACTTATATAAATAATATGACTTATTAAATTTCTGTTATCTGATTGTTGTTCACTGGTTTTCTACCTGATTAAAAAATACTCGCTATTTTCACTAACTTCGCTAGCACTCCTTAAAAAGGCCTGAATTACATTAAATATATAATAGATCTAACACTATTACTACTCCCTGGATCTAACAAGCAAAAACTGTGTGAGAGAGCCACTAGTAATTTTCATATGAGTATTATTGAACAATACAGGGAAATAGTACATTTGCATGTGTACTAAGGCATTGTATCACCTGTAAAATAACTTTTCTTTCCACAGAACTTTATCCAAATGGATGTTAGTCAAGGTTAAATGGAACTGGCTGTGTGAAATAAAAAAAGTGTATTATTATTATTATTATTATTATTATTATATAATAATAATAATAATAATAATAATAATAATAATAATATATAATAATAATAATAATAATAATAATAACTTTAGACTTTAAACTGACTTGTGTTCATAGACATGATTCTTTTTCTTTTACACATTTCATGCAAACTAAGAAACTGGCTGTTTATACCACAGACACCCACCTAGCCATGTACAGTACGATACATCTAGTGAATGTGGTTGTCAGTTCACACCTGTGAAGGCTGACATTAGCACATAACTAGACAGCAATAACTGTTTACAAATGGGAGGTACATGTGGCTTAATTAACAGAGGCTCACGAAGATCCAAGAGAGTGCATTTGGCTGCAACAAAGACTTGTGTGTTTTTATCCTGTCTGATGTTCCTTTCACTTTGAGCAGAGTTGAAGCTTCAGAGCCGAGCAATGCCTAGTATAAAACCATACAGTATGGTGTGCGTGGCAGGCTGCTGCTACAGGGCTGATCGCTTTGCACTGCAATCCAGCCGGCAGGGCTCCTTGTGGCTGATTACTCTGACACATACCCAGTTCTGACAAGATGTGCATTTAACTGGCTCGGTCTGAGTCACTCAAATTGAAACTAATGAAGAAGAAAAAACAAAACAAAAACAGTAACCAGCTCCACTGGACACTTTAGAAAGGGAAGGGCTAAACTGAGGCTATATATTCCAGCTATGTGTACAACAGTCCTAGTGGTTTTAGTAGTAGTGCTTGCTAAGCCAATTGCTAAATTATTAGGGTATATATCCGGCTATATTATGTATTTATTCAATCATTTTTTTAGATAACATGTTACTTAAGAATTTTGCTTAATGACATTTTACGAACAGTTGGTGTACAGGTCGTCACTAATGTCATATGACATGACAAAGTATCTTTTGTAAATTTATATATATATATATATATATATATATATATATATATATATATATATATATATATATATATATGTTGCATTGCAGCACCATATCTCTAAGTGCCAGTGCTCTCATGATATCAAAGCTAGTATATTGTTAATGCAAGGAAAATAAACAGGAAGTTGGGCAAAATGGATCTATCAGCTACCGACCCACAAACCACTTTTTATTCGTTTTTTTACATCTGAAGAGAAATGTGTAAAGAGTATGCAAGCGCACATATGAGTCAATTCAACTTCATTCAAAGTACAAAGCATTCAGTTATGGTAACCTAACCTAAAGTACTTTACTACCACCTCATTGAAATTCACTTTCCTCACGTCAGCCCCGGTTCTCCTATCATTACACCAGAGCCTTCCTGCCTTAAATATTGCCACCATTTCTTTTTTAAAAATTAGGATTTTACAAAACTAGTGGTGCTTAGAAAACGCACCAAGTTCCCATCCAAATAAATAATTAAACACAACAGACAAGGTTGAGACTAGTTCCCTCCTGACTCACATTGTGACCACCAGCAAATCACATGACCACAGACAAATAATGTGTGACTGAGCAAAAAATCGTGTGACCTTGTTTTTGCTCCAACTTCATGGCAATGAACCTGGGTAGAGGGGGGGTGGGGGCAGTGAGTCTCATTCATGTGATTCAAAATTCATTCATTATCTGCTCACAAATATTCTAAGAATGCAGGGGAATTTACATAAATTGATAAATTTAAGTACAGTAGGGTTGATTATGGAGAGAGATTTGCAAATGAGCTCAGATCACTTAGCTGGCAGCTGTCGGTCTCCTTGTCAGCAGTCTTGCACTGTATGTATTAATGGAAGATAAGGGGAACTCTTTTTAAACCCAGTGCATTATAATAACTTCCAAATAACTTAATTCCCCTTTTTTTAAAATGGCACAGATTGGGTTCACTTGAATACAACTTTATAAATGCTGACCTTTTTGTTTGCATACAGTGTTCACAAGCATTGACCACCTGTGGCTTCAGATCCACTTTTTGCAGATGTACTGTTGCCAATTAAATATGGGTATTGTTTATTTAACCAGCAGGCCAAAAAAAGATGATGTTTTGACACCCAATATTTCACAAAATGCTCAAGACTTGAAGACGGTCTTTTTCCACCCAATTCAACTCCATCAACGTTTACTCAAAAACCAACATGCTGCTCAGGGAATTCATATTAGAAGGGTGTCGATTTCAGTTGATGTGCAAGACACATTGTTGGCGCATTAATGGTAAACACTTCAGCAAACACATTAAGAAAAGGAAAACCTTGCACATTACCAAAATACCTCCATTTCACAGATAATCCAGCACTAATTGTTCTACATTCCCACAACCTCTCCAATATTACGGAAAGTTATAACCCAGCGATCAACAACAACACTTGTGTTTTTGATTAGTTTTGGCATGTAAACACAAACAGAACATCTGTGCACATCCATCTTGTAGCAGCATCATGAAGAGAGAACTCTAGGGTCATACAGATAGCTTTTAATGGTACCCCTGGAATTCAGCCTGATATCCGCTCTGGTTTACTTTAATATTATTTTCTTTCTTTTTTTTTTTTTAATGGAAGTCGGGTCAGTTAGTTCAGAGTAAGCTGAAGCTTTGGAATCTGAAAAATGTTGCATGAAGAGTTGCCAGTAACATAGTTTCAAAACGTTTTGGATCAGCAAATAAAATTTTTCAAAAATAACAGCTTTGGTCTGTTTGGCTAGTTCTTTGGCTAGCCATGATGGTATCTGCAATTCTCTGACCTTTCTGGCAAGCGCTGAAAGCCCCAGCAGAATGCATTCATTTTAAGGGAAAGACTACAAAACAAAAATGCCTTTATCTATTCAAAGTCAAGGACTGTTTAGTCAAGTATTAGGGTGTTTGAAGGAAGGATACGTAACTTCAGAGATATGTCTAATGACAAGACACAGCATAGGCAGGTGGTCATCTAATAAGAGTGCAAATGGTTCATTTCAGGTATCTGTGGTAACTCCCAGGAAAAAAAAAAAAACTAAAATAAAATATATAGAGAGATCATTTTCTTTATGAACAGTAGATTGTTTTGAACTGCATGGCTGTTTCTTGTAAGATGATTTGATTTTTGAATGTAATATTTCTTCCAGCATGTTTGTGCAGTGTCACAAAGCGGCCATGGCAGCTACACTGCACTACACACAGGAATCAATCTCACTATATCTCTACAGTGATCCCTTGTTGTGAAGCTGCTGTACAACGAGATCCCGTTACATCCTTACATGAAGCCCCAAAGCTGTTTAGAGTAGCAGGGTTATGATAACCAATACGTAACCCTTCGTGGGCCAGTTTGCAATTCTAATTGTCGACTGGTTTTGTGTTTATTTATCATGATGGATACCGCAACTCGCAGTAGTGTTTCCTCTATGAAAATAACTTATTTCAATGCAGCAAAACCAGAACAAAAATAGACTGCTGTAGCGCTGCTAATATTTGAATATGTGAACAAACATTGTTTGAAATGCTTTGTGCAGTGCAACTGTTCCAGATTTAAGAGGAGGGATGGGATACACTCAAGAGAGAAGCGTCTGTGCCAAATGGAAAAAACTGCTTGCAAGTGTATGATGAATGTTCACCTTTTAAACTTTTCTGACTGGTTTTACAGAACCCATAATGCAATGAATTTCTTGGAAATTGACTGATTTTCCAAGTAAACGCTCTCAGGTTACCTCCATAATATCATCAGAAGTATATCTCAAATCTGGTGTAGACAGGAAAGGAGTGGATGAAATCAGAAACTATTGTAAAGCTGATAAAATGTGGATACTGAATTGCATTTACAAGGTTATGGATTTAATATCCTACAAAGAATATTACGAGTTAAGAATACAATAGGGACACAACTCAGTGTAAAGGCTATTTTGTGTGTGTGTGTTTGTGTGTGTGTGTGTGTGTGTGTGTGTGTGTGTGCATGGGTGTGTGTGTGTGTGTGGGGGGGGGGGTGTTGGTATGTGCAATGTATTTTCTTAGAATTTCAAGAATATCAAAGAAACTAACGTCACAGCTAGACCTGCCCTGAAAATATGTGAAAAATCCTTTTAACATTTTTTTTTCTACTGTATAATACTAACAAGACATTGCGAGGGCTGCAGCTCGAAAATGGGTTTAATCACATTTGTTTTTTTAAAAATCTTTGCAACAAGCCTGTTTGACTTCTGATAAACAATATTCAACGTGCAGTTGCAGACTTCTGCAGAATGCTTGAAATACTGTGAAAAGCGTTTTAGTTGTCACTCATTAAATTTTCCTGGAAAATGACCACAGTAATCTATCCATTCTTTAAATATATTGTAGATTTAGCCCTATTCTGAAACTCACATTGTGTACCAATCATTAAGTAAAAATATAAAATAAAATTGTTTTTTTTTTTTAAATTATTAAATTTTGGACAGACACAAATGAAGTTGTAAAAGAAGACCACGTCTTGCAATGCTTGGGACATCATTAGAGAGTGATTGGGGGTGGAAGTTTAAATTCACAACAAGAAAGCCTTTTGAGTTTAGTGAGACTTGGGGCCTAAGCACAAAGCAATATGTTTTTAAAGAATGCTTTCGTTTTTTTTTTTTTTTTTTTAAAGGTT
This sequence comes from Polyodon spathula, assembly GCF_017654505.1. Classification (NCBI taxonomy): domain Eukaryota; kingdom Metazoa; phylum Chordata; class Actinopteri; order Acipenseriformes; family Polyodontidae; genus Polyodon; species Polyodon spathula. The sequence continues at coordinate 57,236,757 of NC_054540.1, read as the reverse complement.
GTTGATAAACATTGTTTTAAGGTTTAAAGGTGCTTTGAAACACGAGAATAAACGAATAAACCCTCTCTAAAAGTCTGAAAGGGATTTCAAATGGGCTTAAAAAAACAAACAAAAACAAACAAAAACAAACAGACCTTGATGAAGAATTCCTTAAGACAGTTCTTCAAGTTTTGTGAGTCTAATGTGTGTGTGTGTATTAATACCAACTTTCTTTTGCCAGTGTCTTTAATCGGTTCTTTGTTTTTGTATCCCAGGCCTGTTGAGGCTGAAGGAGACGCTGCACACAAGGTTCATTTTATGATACATATGTGTTTGGCTTTAGTTTGGATTTGAAATGCTTTAATCCAGATTTAATTTTTGGTGCAGCACTTAAAAGGCTACGTGACCCTACCCACTGTTAAGAAAATGTTACCCTGTGACAAAAATAAGGCTTCACAAAAGAGAAAGGTAACTGCATGCATGTTCCATCAGGGGGACGCTATTACTGTGATTATTTGTCATTTGTAAGGGTTTTCATTTGTCTTTCAGTGCGTCGTTGTCTTTGCTTTCGCACAGCACAAGCTGTGCTCATGCTGGGAGCTTCCCAAACATTCAGCTGCCTTTTTGTGGACAGGTGTTCCATTCCTGAGCAGCAGCAACTCAGGAACAAACATTTCAGAGCTGAAAATCACAACCCCCAGTGCAAAATAACACATGTCTTTAACTGTCACAGACTTGGCAACCACATAGAATGCTAATGGGTATTACAACAAAAATAAGCCTGACTTTATAATTGTGCATTTAAAATTCTCTTGTTGTATCATTTATCATTTGTTTTACGTGAAAAATGTGCTAAAAAAAAAACTAAAGCTCTAAAAACTAGCTCATTATTCTGAGATATTCCAAGATGAAGTCCCTTATGAATGTTTTCTAATTGAGTATGCATGTTATACATAAGAACATATATGGGGGTGCCTGGATCCCTTTGGGTTTGTTTTTTCCAAATCTATAGGACAATCCCCTGAAAACACAGGATTTCACAATACAGGAATAACACAAGAACATGTAAACCATTTCACAGTATGGCATAACATACTGTAAGAGAGGATTGAAACTCTGGTGCTGAATTCACTTCCTCTCTCTTTTTGTCTTTTGCTTCCGCTGTAACCTCTGAAAACAAAAGCCTCTGTAGCCCCATTGGCAGTCTAGATGACCAGCATGGATAAAATAAAAACCTGATAATTTAACAGCAAATATCAATATAATAGACCTAACATCATTTTGTTTATATATTATTGTTTCTATAACTTGAAGACATTGTGTTTCACCTGAAAATGACCAGCACCCCAAGCTGTTTATGGTTTCTTTGATTTAAATTTAGGAAGCAGTGTGGTCCAGAAATCCAGGCCGTGTAACCAGATAGTCACCAGTTCAAATCCCACCTCTGCCTCTGACTGACTCACTGTGTGACCCTGAGCAAGTCACTTAACCTTCTTGTGCTCCATCCTGTGGATGAGGTGTTAAATCAATGTCCTCTTGTAAGTGACTCTGCATATAATGCATAGTTCACAGCCTCTGTAAAGCGCTTTGTGATGGTGGTCCACTATGAAAGGAGTTATATAAAAATAAAGATGTTATTACTAACCAGCCATCAGTCTCAATAGGCAACTCAGCCCAGAAATCTGACTATTAATCAACAGTAAACAAAAAAATGAAAGTTGCGACAAATATTTTGTTTCTTAATACCAAGGATGTGCTCCTTAACCTGTTCTGATTTGTCAGCGCATTTTGCAACAACAGACAATTGCTGACAAATATTTTTTTTGATAATTACATGAATTAACAGCAAAGGTTCAAATTAGAGAGGTTGCAGTTTCAATAAAGCAAGACGATATCACAAGGTGACTACTTCTGTTAAACAAAAGTGAACTCCCATATTGACAAGCTTGTAATTATGACTATGTCTGATACAATGGAACAGTGTATGCTTACACTACATGTCATAACATGTTAAAATAATTATTATACGATGCTTTAAAGGCTGGGCATGTTGCCCTGTCATCAACATATCTTAAACAAAACTAGAAAACAAACATGACTATACCCATCGTCAATAGTGGCCTTTCATTGCAGAGCTACAATATCGTGCCACAAAGCTGAGCAAAGATTTCTCTAAATGAGCTATTGGGAGATGCCGTGTGCTTCATTACGTACAGTGTGTTTATGAGCTGGCCTACACCGTACCTGCACCAGAGCACACTGTAGAAACTGTGATGGGAATAGAATTTATTTTTAATCACGACTTCCATCTGTTGTTTTGGACATCTGTACTGCTACTGTAGAAAAGCTAATGCTTTATTTAGCTTTCGACTGTGTTGCTGTACAGTACATTGCGTGCCAACGTTATTATACTAGAGCCTGTAACATCTGAACAGAATTAACAGCATTGTTGTGATTATTTTGTATTCTTTTGCAGCACTTATCACAATCTATTTTACAATGTAACTTTTTAAATTATATATATATATATATATATATATATATGTGTGTGTGTGTGTGTGTATGTGTTAGAATAATATTTCAATATGTATGTCCACAACACACCACATATATATATATATATAATATATATATATATATATATATATATATATATATATATATATATTATATATATATATATATATATAATATAATATCAAACTGTATTTATTTGTCACCTGATGACAAATATTGATATATTGATTTAAAAATTAAAATACAGCTGGTGCTAAACTAGGTTACAGAAATCTTTGTTTGCAAGCCTCGCTTTCATATTGTCGGACACTTCCTTGGTTATTTCACCAGGACAGTTGCAATTGTCCCCGCCCCTTCAACCCCTTCTTTCCTGTAATTAACTAACCAGCTGCTTCCACTGAAGACTGCCGTGCTTCACAGCCAGGTGCGTGCTTTGACCCAAACACACTGCACAGGTGACATGCCAGGCAAGCAAACAGGGAACTCTCTTTGAAATCTGAGCACTGGAGCCCTATATAGCAAATGGAGGTGTGCGGCAGGTAATATTGATGGAAGTATTCCATTACCTGGATCCTCTTTGAGCAGTCACATGGGACGGGTTGACGTGGAGCAGAGGACTTTGCATTTTCTGTTTATTGCAAAATTTGCATGACCGATTTGCATTTTATTGGAATGCGATTTCACACCTTGAAGAAAGAAAGAACTTACTGTACAAGCCCCTAATACAAACGGCTTCTTCTTTAAGTTTGTTCTTTAGACGCTCATATTGTAACTACATAAAATATGAATTTATTTACATGCAATGCAAAATAAATATATTCATTCTTTTGTGACTATTGGCTTCCTAAATCTCCTATTAATTCCTCAACGACAACAAAATGAAGCACGCATTTACTACCTATTTCATATTGTAATAATTTCTAATAATTCTCTAGTAATCAAAAGTACACCACTGCTGGTAGTTTCTAGATTTCAAACATAAACAAGATGTGTGCAAAACAGTGTGGTTGGCAAAACAGTAGCCTACTATATGCAAACTGCATGGAACACATGCATGTTTGCATAGTCAATAATTCATATTTCCTTGTGGCATCTGGGCACAGAAAAACAAGGATTTCTTGTGAAACTCATTTGCTAAAACACCATCACCAGACTGATGCTTTGTAACACATTTTGGGAGACAAGCAATTTCATTGTCAGTTAGGCTGGGCAGTGCTCTTTAGTCAGAATTAGTTTTTCTTTGGAATAGGTATCGCGTTCTAGCAAGAGGCAGATAGCAAGCTAGGCGGGTGACTTTTGCTGATGTCAGTCAGTAATGGCTGCCAAAGGGTTATCTCTAACCATACACAGGCTCTTAAAACTTGTGGGCAGTCGAGCAGGACAAAAGAAGCAGCAACTCAGCCCATCAAAAAAAAAAAAAAGCAATTGTCAAGCACACAGAAAGCTACTGACTCATATAGAGAATGTCACACTCTGGGGCATATTTTTAATTGCATAGTTTATTGTGTTCAAACTAATTCAAACTCTACACCACGCCTTATAAAAGAAAAGGAAGGCGACGAATACTTTTTTTGTTAAACTGTGTGACATTACCGTCCTGCCTGCAATCAGAGCGCATGTAAAATACAAGTAAAAGAGAAAAGGAAAAAGGTACCGCTGTGAGCGAAAGTCAACAATACCATCTTTTATACTGTACCAGCATCTACTGTGACACAGAGCACTGCTCACTCGTCCACTATGCAATTCAATGATGAAAATGACATTCAGCACAGAGCAATGAAAAGTGGCAGGTGGGGGGGGGGGGGCACCATGTGATGGAAAACATTCTAGGACCCCCACCATGGAAAATTAGGGGTCGCCTCAATACCGCAGCTGGAACATGAGCGGCTTTTCAAAGTGCTGTTTGTTGTAAAACAAAAGTTTCCTCTGAAAATCTTCACTTCCCCGACCCTAGCATAAGAAAGCGTGCCTTTAGCTACTGTATGTATCGCATACAGAACTTTGCATAAAGCACCACACATCACTGATCACAGAGGACAACGGGAAAGGTCGCTGCCTTTAGCCTGAGAGATATTACATCTGAACAAAAACAAGTCCTGTGATCAACGCCCACTTCACCAGATAGCTATTGTTAATAACGCTTTACCACAAATGAAACCTTAGCAGCTGCATTCTGGATGAAACCACAGGAAAAAAAATAAAAAAAACCTTTGAATGCTGTGAAAGTTAAAAAGTGGGAGAAATAACTGCCTTACAGAGAAGTTTGAAAAATCAACCTAATGTGATTCCAGTGTATCATCAGCAAATGCAACATAAAGGATTTGGTACGATATAGTGTTGATACAGCGACCCATTAGCACTGATGTGGTACTTTCAGTTCATACCATTGGTATTGTATATAACGATACGAGTGTGTTACATGGGAGGTACCAGTCTACCAGCGCTTCATACAATGGTAGTTCAGTACAAAGCTGCTCTTGTGGTCCCATCTTCTCTTAATGCTGCACCAGAGCCATTAGAAAGATTTAATGGGGACTGAGGGCCAATAAGACTATGCGCTTTACTCTGCTATTGTTAAACTGAATGCAGTGTAGTTACTCTCCACATAGTCAATAAATGGTGATGCAATGACACTTCGCTCGTCCCAATATTTCAGTGCATTTACCCTGCAGCTGCTTCTCATATAGATAAACACCCACCTCTCTCATCAAAAGTGAATCATATCATTTGGTTTACAATCATTGCGCAGTGGTGAGTTAGTGACTCTGCAGTGTTAGTCACAGAGGCTCTCTGTGGACTGCATGACAATGTGAATGCTACAGGAACAAAGGGGAAACTGTTGCAATCTTTATCGCTAAATTACTACACGAATTTGCAATGCAAATTAACAATTGAATTTTCTTTAGATAACCCTATGCTTGTGCTCCATGTTACCAATCAAATCCACTGTTCACAAAACTGAAATGTTTTTCCACCACATTTCTTTCCCGGATGCTTTTCTTTTTTGTTTTGTTTTTTTTTAAACAAAATGAGCACTGATTAACTCCTATTAACTCCTTTGATTAACTCCTATTAACTCCTTTGATTAACTCTTATTTTTTGAAGGTGGAAAAAAAAATTAAAGACCTTGAGAGTGCTTGGTTCTAGTTTAGTAAAATGATCAGGTGTTTTAAAAAGGAGTTAATTAAAGACTGGAGGAAAAACTGTGAAAATATGGCCCTTCATGTGGCTACCCAACAACTTGTGCAATTGTGACAGATAAAGTGTGTTTAGAACTGAATGCACAGATAAAGATGCTTTGCCTGAACGTATGTCTCCCTTAACTCTAAGTACTGAATATCTTTTAAAATAGAGTTTAAAGCTCAGTAATTGCCTATGCAAGTGTTGTGATCTCTTAACACACATTCTGTTCACTTCAGATTTGGCTGTGCAATAATGATGATGACAAACTGAGGAGCGCACCCACAGCCTGGCAAAATAAACATGAACGCACAGAACAAGTGAGAAATGCCGATACAACATCAATAATATATCTGTTTTACTAGCTATAGTTTTCTAAACACTTTGTAATAATTAAACATAGCAAGTAAACAAAGGCTAATGTTTGCAGGAGTGAAAGTAAGCATGCTTTACCGTATAGGAGATTTATTGCACTGGCATTGGTTCTACTAAAACACATTTATGTGCTATACAATTAGGTGTCATATTTGTCCTGTTTTTGAAAGTGTGTGTTTAACAAGGAAATCACAAGTGTGGAAGCAGAAATATGGCTGACACTGACATTCTGCATGTAACCAAAGACAGAAACTCATTTCAGAGCGAAAGGTCATGTGCCTGTTAATGCGCGTTTTAATTATGGGTTCTTCCCTCAGATTGATGACTCAGAGATCATGTCTTCCTGTTGCCATGGCACCAGAAATTGTAACTACATTATGACATCACAGTAAAGTTCAATGTCGCCCCCCCCCCCCCATCATCTACTGTATATTAAAACATACCCCACTTTGTATTTACTTTAGTGTTCTTCCTGCCAGATGCAGTGTGGACCAATCAATTTAACATATATATTTAACTAGCATATTTTAGCAGGCTTATATTATCAAGTAACTTTAGAATAAAAACAAGCTATTGCTGTTCTCAAAATCTGGTACAGTAATTGGATCTCAGCAGTGACTACAAATTTAGTATTTTACTCACTGTTATTGAACAGTAGTACAGTGTTTGTTGTTGTGGTTTTTATCACATAAAAAAGCCTTGTTTACTAAAATTCAGAGGGAAAAATACTGTTTCATTTGAGAATTCAAAGAATGACAATCTCAATGTTGCATAAGATTCTATTCTTAAAGACTAGAACTGTTTGTGACTGCTGCCTCAGCTGTTTTTTATTACGAACTTGCATTATATTTGCTGACCAATTATGCCTTTTTTTGCATGACGAGTCTACGTCAATCTAACCTTTACTGTAAAGAAGATCCACAATTTACTTGTGAACTTGAACAAGCAATAGCACAAAAGCACAAAATAATGCAGCTGCCTAGTGCCTAATGACATGTATAATGTTTATAGAGCTGTCTGTTGCTACTGTAAGTCCATCTGTAATCTACTTCACTAGTCATTGCCTGGGAGGAAAAGAGTGTGTTCTTTCCTGCTGTCCTGGACATCCTACTACAAAGAAACTCCTGCCTCTCTCATTAAGTGTCTTAAACTGTTAGATATACACACAGATATAGTGTGACAGTCCATGCCCCAATAGTGTGCACATGAGCCTGCTGTGTTGAATAATCAGACAGCCTCTTGTTTCTACTAGTTTCTAAAGCTAATAAAATCCGTCATCACTTATTTCTGCCTGGCGTGCTGTTTTCTAACAGTTAAGCAGTAATAGAGCTTCCTATGTTTTGTAACACACACCCTAATTTTCAAAAACAGGAGACAGTTGCAAGTGGAGAGGCCCCTTCCCTCCGCTCCCCCCACCCCCCCGGTCTACACTTGCATGTTTCAATCGTTTCCAACTACAGTATCTTCCTTTAGAAACTGTCCCCAGCCTACATTCCTCAATGTAATAGGAATACAATGAAGCCAGCGCTAAATCTACAATTTCAGAGCTATATATATATATAAAGGTATATTAAAAGACGTTAGATACTTCCACAAATGAAATCAATTTGAGAATCTAAATGTTAATGTTAATAAAAAAATTTAAATCATCCTGTAAAAGGATTCTAAATATGCAGTGTATCATGGGTTGCTGAAGACTAAAGCACGGTTTCAAAATGAAATATGTCACAAAAGCATGGCTTGTTTTCTTTGTTTAACATAATCAAATACAATGTAAAACACAAACCCAAGCTGCATTGCTACCAGCTCTTGTTTGTGGCCCTGATCTGTGCACACACTGACAGCGCACGAACTACAACTCTACACTACAGCAGGCTGAGGAGAATACATCAGAACATACACAGCCGAGGAGAACAGTTTCATTCATATTACTCACATATCTCTTTAATTTCTTTTCTGGAGGTGATTTGATGAGCCAGCCTGTGCAGACCACATCCCCTGCGCTCATGTTGTTAGGTGAGTGCCGGAGCACAAAACGAATCCAGTGTGGGAGCTGGATTGTATGAAACGCTACTGCTGTGAAAGAGACTAGCACCAGTCAATTTCTCTGTTCTGGAGTGCTGCTGAGCCAGAGAGAAGGAAGTCAAGTCACTGATCAGTGACAGAAAAGGCTCCCCTCCCACTAATTTAAACACAATGCACTAGTACTGAGGCACATGGTGCTTCATAAATACAAGCATTCAGACAGGACATTGTGACCACGTGATGGCTGCTTTTAAAAACAACAATGATAATAATAATAAAGGCTGCAGCAGTGATCAGGCTGCTGTGTTTACAGTGACAAGCTTCTGGTTAAAACTGCATCAAGGAAGAGCCACTGAGAGAGGTCCCACCACCACCAGTAGAACCAGTTCAAATCCAACACTGCCTCCCAGCTGGTCTTTATTTATGCAAAAAAGTCTTGGTTAGGGATGCAGTAGGTCTTGTATGCGCGGAATGTTTCCTAACTAATAACAATACTAATAATTCAAGATGCTCTATAACAATACAATGAATGCATTCAGAAAGAAAAGAAAAAAAAAACTAAATCTAAATCTTGTTAAGATCCACATAAAGATCTGACTTCAATATAACAATATTATATAAAGACCTACAAAGACTGTTTTATAATGTCTCTTAGGAATTAAGGAAGGAAGGAACAAGTTCAGGTGTTAATTAATGAAACCTGACATAAAGTAAGCTTCTGAAGAACCACATTTGAAAGCACATTTTTACAGTACTCCAACATAAAATGTCAAACCTTTAAATTGGCTTCCTTGTATGACCCACTGAGGCTTGTTCATGTTAAACCTGTTATCCAAGAAGCATTTTCATCTCCAAATACATGGAAAATGATCTGACAGTACTGCTCTCTGTCTGCATGGACAGTAAGTACCCTTTCCAATTTCCAATGGCAATACAGCAGCAACTCAATGACAGCTCATGAAATGGACAGCTACAATGCCCATTGGTAACATTTTGATATTTTGACAATAAACCCAAACTGGTAACCTACAGTGATAACAGGGTAGCATATAGGTACTAGTCCAGCATGTTACAATATAATATCTTTATAGTGGACCACCATCACAAAGAGCTTTACAGAGATTGGATGTGAACTGTACATTATATGCAGAGTCATTTACAATAGGACATTGATTTAACATATCATCTAAAGGATGGAGCACAAGGAGGTGAAGTGACTTGCTCAGGTTCACAAACAATGAGTCAGTTAGTGGCAGAGGTGGGATTTGAACCGGTGACCTTCTGGTTACCAGGCCGGGACTTTAACCACTGGACCACACTGTCGCCTTAAGTATCAGGACCACTGTGCAATATGGGTTGGTTTTTTATTTTATTGATCTATCATATGGTCTGACAGTGGTTCTGCTTGGGCTTCTCCATGTTAACCCCTGGTAATATAAAAGGACAGCAATGACATTTTACTGAACCAAAGCAACATAGGGGACTAGATTCTCAAAGCTATTTACTCCAAACCGTCATTAGCATTATTTTTGTCTGATGGGTGGGTGGGTGGAGAAGAAACACCTTTTGCAACTCCAGAACAAATAAGAGATCACTCAAGGGTCCTCACAAGCCCTGGCATCGGATGTCCAAATCGTTTATTTCTCGTTTGGTGACTTTTTCGGGTGTTATTACTTTGTATAAAATATCATGCTAATGATGTTTTGGAGTAAATAGCTCTGAGAAACCCTCCCAGGGTTATATCTATTTTCAGTTTGATATGAAGTGCATTTAACTTCAACGTCATTAAAACTTTTTTTTTTTAAAGATTCTAGGACAATGAATAAAGACTGAGACAAGAGGGCAAAGTCTTGAGCAGTCTCTAATTGAAGTCAATGTTCTTAGCTTTGCGCAGAGTGCTGCCGTGGATATGCTTCTTTTATCCAGTGCTGTTTAACCCCAGGGGGTCGCGTTCAAATCCAAATCATACTCCACTGACTCAATAAAGACGTGAAACATTAAAAGGTCTCTTATACAAGGGGCTGAGATGCCTTACTGCGGAGATGGTAGAAATGGTGCAGTGGGGGCGTACGAGCAAAGATTAAGAAAAGCATTGCAACAACACTGATTGAGATAATGTACTAAAGATTGCAGCCTCTATCCCTAATTTGTTTTGCATAAAATATAGGATTAACATTGTTATCTGCACTTCTGGTCTGATCAGGATACAGCAGGCTAAGAGCAATGTGGAAGTTGTCATAATGGCATATCCAGACAAGAATGCACTTACCAATTGCTATTCACCTCTTCAGAAATGTTGCGCAAGTGCACCTATCTGCAAATTTGAAATACTGTATATCCCTTCAGTCACCATTTCTTTGTAATTTAAATTAGAAAATTGTGAAACAGTTTGTTTGAACTCTATGGGGTTCATGAAGCTGTCCTGCCAAACTTTGAAAAAACTTCCATGCATTATAACATAGACACACAGACAGGAAAATATACATGGTACAATTATGCACGCAGGGACTATAATAGGCATACAGTTGAAGTAAAACTCTGTGCTACTATGAGAAACATCCCCACATAGTGGATACTTACATAAACTTCACTTTCACTAAAACTAAAAAAACAAACAAACAAAAAACAAACAAAAAAACACCACTGCAGTTTGCGAAGCAATCTGTGTGATTGTCATCTGAGTTTAAACAGTGCTAACGTGCAGGTACTGTGTGTCCAGAAGCCAGTAATGCAGGATAATTTATTATTTTTAACACGACGACTTCTCGTGACTGCTTTCTTTAACAACTGCTGTATTCTTTTTACTTGCGTTTGCTTATTTCACGTCCTGCAACGGTACAAAACGCAGCTATTTCTAATGTAATTCTGACATCTAGTGTCGTGTTGCATATTTGCAGTACACTGCCAACTGGTATTAAAACATGCGATTAAACAACATGTTTATTATGCATCATGCAAATACATGTAAACATTACCTGTGACACAATTGAGGAATGTTAATGTTAATGTGTTAACATATATAGATGTTAGTAACAGGTGGCTATGTTATTCATCTTTACATATATGCGATATCATTTTGTAGTTTCTTTGATTACGATGTTAAATAAAATATCTAAATTATGTTCTTTAAAACAAGTTTTATGACTCAAGACTTTTCGTGCACGTACGTGATGCAAAACGTTTGGCCACAGCTGTACGTTATTAATACATTGTTATTATTATATTAATATCGTGCACATAAAGCATATAATTAATCTGGACCTTGTAGAATTATAATATATATATATATATATATATATATATATATATATATATATATATATATATATATATTTAGTATATATATATTAATGCAGCAAAATGCGCTTGATAATTCCAGTTATTGCTGGATAACTCTATAGTCGTTTAAATGAATTTCTAGCAGTCAGGTAATACAAGTAGTGCTGAAAGTTACACACTGCATCATTCCCTGGGCTACACTGACACAGCACAACACCCGAACTTGCAGCACAACCGCAGCCTTGCTGATAGAATTTTCTAGTCGGAGTCAGAAAGCAGATTAAAAAAAAGATCTCGCTTTCTCGCGGTGTTATGGCGCCATCTCCTTGCGAGATCCTGGTGCCCGGTCTGTAATGCAAGGGGGCGTGTACCATGATCGGGTACAGACAAATAGTGACGTAGTTTATTATTTTTAACTAACAGTAAAACATTACTGTTTAGCAAAAACACCCAAATATAATTATAAGTGTAGCAGCAATGTCAGATGAAGAGGTCCCGTCCACGTCTAGGGATCCCGAAGGAGACAAGGACGAGGTGAGCTAGGGATTTGCAATGTATTTGCAAGAGGCTTTCATGTGCAAACTAATCGACGGTACAGAAGTTTGATATTTTTTGGTTCGTTACAATTGGGGAATATGGCGGGAAGAGGGCGTACAGAATAACATCTGCAGCAGACAGCAGTTGTCGTTAAATAGTCTATATGATAAACAGTTGCACTCTGTTTTATTAAACTACCATGGTTTGAAAGCATTGCAAGAGAGACTATAGCTTTGTAGAAAGTAGTGGGCTTTGTGAAATTCTGGTATGCCAGGGTTTCTGTCCATGTGCAGTACAAAGAAACTACAGGCAGATGCCAGATACTAAGAGCTAATGTTGTTAGAATATAGTCTTCAGTTAAAACGCCATGTAAAGAAGAGCAGATACATGATATGGATTGCCATGTAGAATAGAGCTATCTTCAATCTTAATATAGAATACTTAGATTACTAACTATATATATATATATATATATATATATAATATATATATATATTATATATATTATATACGTTTATATATGTATATATATTTATATTATTATATATCTTTAGCAAAATATTTACGTTTTATACAAGTACTCAGTACTACTACATTGAGGTCTGATGAAAAAAACCAGTCAAGAATAATTTTTCAGTTCTTATTATAAATTGTACAGGTTTTTGCAATTGTTCCAAAACTTAAATGTAAAAAACATGTCCAGCCCCACATAATAATAATAATAATAATAATAATAATAATAATAATTTTTGTTTTTTTTTTTTTTTTTTTTTTTTACATTCCAACACCGTTTGCATGCAATCAACTGCTGAGTCTCATATGACCTGTTGCCATTACCCCCCCCCCCTACCCCCCCAAAGTGACCCGACCCCCCCCCCCCCCCATGATTCTAATAACAAACTGAAGACCTCCTCAAATGCTGCTTTTGATTTCTAATCCTAGATTTGAGACACACATGGCAAGATACTATTTTCTTAACCAATGGCTCCTTTTTGGATGTAAAATATTTTGCTGTAAACCGGGATGCGCACAGAAACTGAAGTTTTAAATGAGCGTTTTATGAATTCCCTGCTTTATTTTAGAAAGAGGATCCTCCTTTCCAGCTCAGTGCTCCTCCCAAAGCCACCAGCAAGGTAGAAACAGAAGCTGACCCAGAGTATGAGGAGAAGAGGGTAAGAGATTCTCCCGGTGTCCGCCTGTCCCTTTAGAAAAACTTACTGTGGTAAATGTGCACCCTGCTTGCACTGCACTAAGAATTTGCTATACTTTATTATACGTCTTGTTATATCACAGTGTATCGCTTACAGCATGATTTCACTGCTCCCAAGTATTTCCTTGCTAGATTTACCCAGGTTTTTCAGAAAATGTTGCTTATGTGCAATTTATGCTTCCCAATGGTTACTTTAAGTTCCCACAGTATTGCCAGTTAAAGCACCAAACTAGTGCAGGCAGTAATACTATACTGTCAATCAAAACCTCCTTAAAGTACTATTAACCAGTGAGTTTTTGTATTTATTTTTCTACAGAAAGCAGATCGAACCAACAGGTTTGAATTCCTGTTAAAGCAGACAGAGCTCTTTGCCCACTTTATTCAGCCAGCTGCACAGAAGACCCCCACATCTCCCCTGAAAGTCAAGCTGGGACGGCCGCGCGTCAAGAAGGACGAGAAACAAAATCTGCTCTCCGTTGGCGAGTAAGTCAGCTCTTGTTATTGCAAAGGGTCAGGAAATAGTCTTGCAAGGGGATGACCAGCCTTGGTGGTGGAGTCATGGTCTCTCCAGGAATGAAGCAGGGCAGAGCAGGGTGTTTGACCTGCGCTGGAAGGGGCATTTTTAAATGAATTATCCTTCCATACTACAGCCGACTGAGCACTGTGTAAGGGCAATTTAAACAGCTGGGCAGGAATTCATATCTGTATGTTTTACAGCAAATGTAGCAGCTTTGCAGATTAGGTGTGGACTAGTCGTGTTTTAATGTTTAGTAAAAAGACCAGTGAAAATCCAATATTCTAAATACACACCTGACTGTATGTGGGCTCCAGCAATGAGGCAGGGGCAGGAGAAAAGAGACCGGGTAAGTGTCCTTCAGTTGTCACCTATAGCGAACAGGAAGAGCTATTCAGCCTCATATCACTGTTTAAGTCATTGAAATAGTCCTCCCTGGCTGTGGTACATCTTTAACCAAATGGTTGATTCACTGGTTGCTTTAAGATCTTCCACTAAATACATTTTGTGTCTGGGAGGCTTATGAAGGGGCATTTTCAAAAGCTAGGATAGATATTTTCAATCCTGGAAGCCATGCTTTAAATGAAAGTTATAAATTATTTTAATGAAAGTTACATTTTATTTACAATTATTTTCCAGGCAGATTTTAATTACAGTTACTGAGGTATTCTTCAAGACAGTGATCAGTTTCCAGATGATTAGTTGATTAGCAGCAAATTCACTGCACAAGTATTACGCCTTGACTTGTATTTAAGGTGAATTAAAGCTATTTAATATATTTGTGTTTTAGTAACATTTTTAGAAATACTATTTTTGTTTAAAAAACAAGTGTCTTGTAAAATATCTTAATGCATTATAATATATATTAATTTATTAAAGTAATTACAGTAATTTTTTCTTTGTTTAACTATGTGTGTTTTGCCATTTTCTGCTCCCTTACATTCAGGAATGACAAACTTGTGCCTATGCTACCTATATTTATAGTAATCATGGACCCTCACCTGTTAACAATAATTGGTGACAAAAGGTTAATTAGGTAACATGCTAGTTAACTCAGAGAACATCTAACAAAGACACTTTTATACTTAGGCCAGTGTTCTAACACAGTGTTATACACATTTCAGACTTTTAACTGACTTGGGCTTCAGACTGAAATCCCCTTGCTTTGGGTGACCATTTCATTGAAATTGACAAGATTTACATTTTCATTTAAAAATTAAATTTTAGCTTATATAAGTATATGTATCATCAATGAAATATTAAGTGTTTATAGACAAGTTTACTTGTCTAGTTTTGACTGGTACTGTATATATATATATATATATATATATATATATATATATATATATATATATATATATATATATATATAAAATGTTCGTGGTATAAGGAGTCTTTTCAAGCGGAATGCCAGTGATGAAGTGTGTTTTGCTTTTAAAGCTAACAGTTGCCCAGTATGATTACACTTGGGAGGCCAGTGAAAGATATGGAATTATTAACATGAAAACATTCAAAGGGGATGCCTCCAATTTCCTTTTAATGTAGGCCCCTCAATTACCATGGTGATGTCAGAAAGGAAGAGGAGGCAGGACCAGAACAGAGTCAATTAGTGGCAGGATTACATTTGGACAGGTCAGGAACTCATTTGGGAAAGTAGGGGTTGGTGAACCGAAAACAAAGAAAGGTTTGGATGCAACAGTTTTAATTTATCCCGTCCTCCTGTGTAAAAATGTGAATCATGTTGTACATTCCTGAAAATGCAAGCTACAGTACTGCATGTGTCATCTGAGTGTTCTCTGTGGAATGGTGGTTGTAGAATTAGAACACGTTTTGAGTGTCTGTTTTGAATTATATTTCCGTTCACCGTGCATCATTTCCATTAAAACCAATGACATGCTCTTACAACAGATGAAAGCTCAGACAAATGTTAAATTAATCTTGAATCTTGAATACTGCAACTGCATTAAAAAAAAAAAAAAAAAAAAAAAAAACAGCAGACTAACTTGATTCTTAAAATAATTCACAAAGGTATGAGTGGGATTTGCATTCAAATTTAGTAGTGCCCTGTGTTTTAAGGTATGTATACTGGTATGTTTAACCTCTTCAAAAGTCTTGGACTAACACGATAGGTAAAATGTCATGGCTTGGTATATTATTTCTATGTTATTAAAGCTTTCGTTTTTGTTAAAGTTTGCACGTTGTTCCCTCATACCCTTACACTGTAAATAAGGTTATGGAAGGTCCTAAATTTTGCACATAAATGTAAAACAATAAATGTTTGCAGTTACCGACACCGGCGTACAGAACAAGAGGAGGATGAGGAGCTGCTGTCCGAGAGCAGAAAGACAGCCAATGTCTGCGTGAGATTTGAAGAATCCCCTTCCTGTAAGCAATCTGAAGATACCTCTCAGCCGGTTGTCTTTGCTGACAAACAAAAGACATTTTATCATTGATCGGTGCTTCTAAACGATATTAATGTGAAAGTACTACAGTACCAGTGAGGGAAGCCAAACTAATATTGAAATTTAATCAGCAACCTAACTTTTAATTAATTGTTCTTTTAATGAATGTCTTGAACGTCATTTCGCTGTGTTAATTGCTTCTGTGGGTTGAAGTAGGCCATTTTTGTTCTTGCAACTGTTATGCTAAATTAGCGAGCCATTCTTTAAAGTAGTCATTTACTTAGGTCCACCTTAGTTTGCAAACACTAAAAAGAAAATGGAATGCACTCTATTTCTGTTTAATTGTGTATTTTATTTGTTATAGATGTAAAAAATGGAACGTTGAGAGACTATCAAATTAGAGGACTAAACTGGATGATTTCACTCTATGAAAATGGCATTAATGGAATTCTGGCTGATGAAATGGTACTCATAATGTCTATTTTAATGTACTTTATTATTTAAAAAAAAATTAGAGTATTACTACTCTATGACTATGGGAACCACTGTATATACGTACTTTGTAAAAAAAAAAAACTGTCAATTGCTATCCATTGCAGTTTCTCAATTTCACATTGGAAATGTATAGGCAGGCATGTTACCATTTTAAATACTGCATGTGCCCTTATAGAGAGATACAAGATTGTGCTAGATATTAAACACTATAATTCTTGCAGCTAGAGATCTCTCTTATTCGTGTTTATTCTACATGTTTGTTGTTTTTTTAATTCTTTTTATACCTTGCGACGCAGGGTCTGGGGAAGACTCTGCAGACCATTGCATTACTCGGCTATCTCAAGCACTACAGAAACATTCCTGGACCCCACATGGTCCTGGTCCCGAAATCCACTCTCCACAACTGGATGAGCGAGTTCAAACGCTGGGTGCCCACCCTGCGAGCCGTTTGCCTCATCGGAGACAAGGATGCAAGAGTGAGTGGGTGGAGAGATAACAAATGCAACAGTCGACCCTCTGTACTTGAGTTTCCCGACATTTCTTTCTCCTACTGTTAGCTTTTAGACTGAGATTTAGGCTTTTCAGAGATTTTGGCCATGGAATTCATGGGAAAAGAATAATTTTGCATTCTACTGTTATTTTTTAAAAACTTTTTATTATGCTTCATAGTGATATTTTAATTACACACACTTGTATTCACTATGGTGAACACAAAAACTAAAAAGAAAAACACTTTTTAGGATGTGACCTGTCACTCTTGAGCATAGTGCTGTTGACTGACAGCAGCCATAAAATAATAACAATGTGACCTCCCCCCAACTAACGCTTAAATCATGAGTCAGGCCGCCTTCATCCGTGACGTCATGGTGCCAGGGGAGTGGGACGTCTGTGTCACGTCGTATGAGATGGTCATCAGAGAAAAGTCTGTCTTCAAGAAGTTCAATTGGAGATACCTGGTCATAGACGAAGCGCACAGAATAAAAAACGAGAAGTCGAAGGTAGGAAAGGATAGCAGAAAAGAGTGCTCTATTTTATTCCATCATTTGGCTTTACAGCCGTGGGCAAAAGTTTTGCATCACCCATGCAGAATGAACTAATTTTGCTTCATAAAGTCGAATGAAACCTGCTTGCATTGCATACCACTTTGTAGTTTTACATATGCTACAAAACAAAACATTTCATTTCAAAATCTAACATGAAATACCGTACTACAATTATGGCTTCCAGTATACTTTTGCAATTTCATTTTCAAACTTTTGGCCATAGCTTTTCTTCTCTTTTTAATTGCATTGATGTATTTTTTTTCATAGCTGTCTGAAATAGTTCGTGAGTTTAAGACGACTAACAGGCTGCTGCTCACCGGGACGCCGTTACAGAACAACCTTCACGAGTTGTGGTCCCTGCTCAACTTCCTCTTACCCGACGTCTTCAACTCTGCTAATGTGCGTTTACTTTACTTCTGTCTCCTGACTCATTCATGACACTTTTTGTTTTCTGTCATTGTTGCATTAGAACAAAAAAGTAGAAAAAATGCATGTATATAGATACGCACAGTATATCCGGAACTCAGATGATGAAGAAACTTTTCTGGGCTAGCAAACAATACTCTGACTTGGTTTCTGAATCCTCTGGTAAGGTGCGGTTTGCTTCTATGATATCAGTTATTCTGAATTTATGGTTGGTGGTTGGTGGATCTTCGTCTCCTTCATGATTCTCATATCACTTTGGGAATCTGCCCCCTGCTCACAAAAAGGAATCCACACTTCCCCGCGGACCCTGCCCATAAGATGCCTCTTCCAGTTCAAATACACACAATGTTCAAGTAGGAACTGTATTGGTTTACATGCTGTGGTGATGTGCACTGTGAAGGGATCAAGTTAGTTATGTCAAGTTATTTTCCATTTTGTCTTTACCTTGTGTCTCTGTTAGCGTGGAATTGTCATGAAATGATATTGTGTGTTTGTTTTCTTTCAGGATTTTGACTCGTGGTTCGACACCAATAACTGTCTTGGGGATCAGAAGCTTGTCGAACGTCTGCATGCTGTAAGTGCTCCACCTGTACCCTTTGATGATTTTAGCTGTCGTGGCTGTTGACATTGTTTTTTTTTTTTTTTAACGTATATAATTTTAATATATAATAAGCCTACTGGCGTTTTCCCTTTAAGGAATATTTATAGACCTTCTTAATTAGTATTGATGTCATGGGAAGACATCCGCTGTAGAGCAGGTTTAGGAGTTTTTTGTCGGCAGTGTTGACATGTTTATGTTGCAGCTGTTTGGAAGAAGTGTGGGTTCTTCCCAATTAACTTTCCAGCAACGAAAAAAAATAACAAAAAAACTGGCCAGTGGCACTTTTTCATATGAGAAATGTATCCTCTTTCCTTTGAGTTCTTACCTTAAGTGTTGTTCTTTAGGTTCTAAGACCTTTCTTGCTGCGTCGCATCAAAGCTGAAGTAGAGAAGAGCTTGCCACCGAAAAAAGAAGTGAAAATTTACCTTGGCCTCAGCAAAATGCAGAGAGAATGGTGAGGTCGGTTAGCTGCTGTCCTCAGAAACGCACAGAACGGGCTAACAAATGCTTCACCTTTTAATCTCTTTGCATGTGAAGGTACACTAAGATACTGATGAAGGACATCGATATTCTGAATTCCGCTGGGAAGATGGATAAAATGCGACTGTTGAATATCCTGATG
This sequence comes from Polyodon spathula, assembly GCF_017654505.1. Classification (NCBI taxonomy): domain Eukaryota; kingdom Metazoa; phylum Chordata; class Actinopteri; order Acipenseriformes; family Polyodontidae; genus Polyodon; species Polyodon spathula. Next base: position 57,217,552 of record NC_054540.1, on the reverse strand, counting down.
CAGCTACGAAAGTGCTGCAACCACCCGTACCTGTTTGATGGGGCCGAGCCTGGGCCTCCTTACACCACCGACACCCATCTCGTCACCAACGGAGGCAAAATGGTGGTGCTGGACAAACTGCTTCCCAAAATGAAAGAGCAAGGTAGGCGTTTTAATGGGTTTATCTTTCATTAGAACCCAAGGGAGATTTATTGGACACTTTAACACGGTCTTGATTTAAACAGGATAGTTCTGGAAATGTTTCCGTAGACCTGTTCTTACATAAGTACTCTTTGAATTTGATCTATATTTTCAAAGAGCATGGTTTGAATCCCTATGCGCAGTAAAAGGTGCATTGGTTATTATTGCTCTCAGTTATTTTCAGTAAAGCAGGATGACATTAATTTCATGCATGAAATTTTGAAAAGCTAAAAAAAAAATAAAAATAAAAAGTAGTTTTGGGCACTAATCAATATAATTTCATTGAAAATCTTTCTTTAAATGCCCATTGCTTTAAGTGGGGGAACAAATAGCGTCCTCATATCAGGTCATCGTGCATTTGTCCCCATATGTAGATTAGAAGTTTTTGTATTTTTATTTTGAAAGTATTTGCATGATAAGAAAGTACCTTATTGATTTCTGTGATAAGGTTCCAGAGTTCTGATCTTCAGTCAGATGACCCGGGTACTGGACATTCTGGAAGATTACTGCATGTGGCGAGGGCATGAGTACTGTCGCCTTGATGGACAGACGCACCATGAAGAAAGAGAGGTGTGGAACAGTGTTGTGCTTGCTGTTTACTCCTCATACGTGAATGCAAATTATATTCTTGCCAGTTACTCAAAACATTATGCAGCACAGTTTGGATTATTCTTTTGAAATATGGAGAAGGATTAAATTATTTATTTATATATACCAACTTGCAGCACGTTAGAGTAAAATAAAATACAATAAATTAAAGCAAGATTTGGCAATATAGGCTGTATTTTAAAGCAAGCCAGAAACAAATCAAAACGTACCTAACGTTAAGTAACCTGCCCTTTTCCAGGAAGCAATAGAAACCTTCAATGCTCCGAACAGCTCAAAGTTCATTTTTATGCTGAGCACCAGAGCAGGAGGCCTTGGGATTAACCTGGCATCTGCAGATGTTGTGATTTTGTACGACTCTGATTGGAATCCACAAGTAGATCTGCAAGCAATGGTTTGTAAACTCCTGTTACTTTGGTGGGGTGGGACTGGGGGGGCAGCTTTTTATGTACCAGTCGTTTTCATTCAAAAAGTTTTGACCCAAAGCGGTACATTTCATTGCGCTGCATCATAACGCTTTACTCAACTTGTGACATGCTTTACATGCAAATAATTCAGCTCTGTACTCTGAAACTGTATCTTTTATTAATCATTATGAGCAAACGTTCCTCAGGACCGTGCTCATCGTATAGGTCAGAAGAAGGCAGTGCGAGTGTTCCGCCTCATCACTGACAACACAGTGGAGGAGAGGATTGTAGAGCGCGCAGAGATGAAGCTGAGACTGGACTCCATTGTAATTCAGCAAGGTATCTTATAACACTGCAGAATTACTCATACAAATGGGCAAAGTCTGGAGCCACAAAGAATATTTAATGTTACAGATTGTATAGGTCATTAAAAAAAAACAAACTTCAAACTCAGTTAGATTTAAACTTTCTCCTGTTCTTGCTCCCATGCGGCTTGGAATTGGTCAGCCTGCAGTTGTTAGCTCTTGATATTTTATCTCATTTATGTTTGAAGTGTATATATTATTACTGTCTAAGCGGCTGCAGTAAGTACTGTAAACAAAACCAAGAACATTAGCTGAAAACTCTTCTGCACTTTCCTGCCACTTGTAAAGAAAGCATCTTCAAAATGTATTAAAGATAATCAATGTGCAGATTAGAAATATCATGCTCGTCTTGTTTTTTGTTTTTTTTTCCCTTTAGGGAGGTTAATTGATCAGCAGTCTAATAAACTTGCAAAGGATGAAATGCTTCAGATGATCCGGCACGGTGCCACTCATGTCTTTACCTCCAAGGACAGCGAGTTGACAGATGAAGACATCAATTCAATCCTGGAAAGGGGTGCAAAGAAGGTAATTAACAAGGACCCTTTAGTTTTCACCTTTGACACCCTCCGTAGTAATAGAATACATTATCCAGCGCCTTATAAACCCAACGCTAGAACCACATTCTTTGATGGCGCAACAAAAAAATTGCATGCATTTGAATGTTTCTAATACATAGATTGTGTTTTATGTGCCTTTTAGACCGCGGAAATGAATGAGCGTTTGGAAAAGCTGGGGGAGAGTTCTCTGAGAAACTTCACTGTCGATACAGAAACTAGTCTGTACAACTTTGAGGGGGAGGACTACAGGGAAAAACAAAAGGTAACCGTACGCATACACTTTCAATCACATTGCAGTGCCTTCATGTTTTAATGTTTACTATTTTGAAAGGAAAGTAGGACAATATATTCTCACCACAATGGATGTCTCAAAGCAAATGCCATCACATATAAAAGGTGTGGCGGTCGCAGTTTTGTGTGATAATATATAATATAAGCAATGGAACTGCCCGCACCGACAGCACCAGTAAGTGTTCTACTTTCTGTTCCTGGGAGGACCGCTCTTATGTGTTCGTTGCTCAGGTATGATGAAGTCTGGATTTAACAAAGATTAGCTACAGTATGTTCTTTATTTATATTCTAGCGTATATACCTGGCTTGGTCCTTCCTTACAGTTAACCTTGGAATCAAGTATCGAGCAAGCCGATCGTTAATGCAGAAGTCTGAATCCACATCGGTGTATTTTTTGTTTTCAGCTTAGTTTGATGGAGTGGATTGAACCACCGAAAAGAGAACGCAAGGCTAATTACGCAGTGGATGCGTATTTCAGAGAGGCGCTCAGAGTCAGTGAACCCAGGGCCCCTAAGGTAAAGCTTTTCAATACAGTTTTAAAAAGACAGAGACTGTGGATAAATTTAAAATGGCTCATTTGGATTTTCTTTATTGTTTTTTGTAGGCCCCCCGGCCCCCGAAGCAGCCAAACATTCAAGATTTCCAGTTTTTTCCACCACGCCTCTTTGAGTTGCTAGAGAAAGAAATACTTTACTACAGGAAGACTATAGGATATAAGGTAAATATCTATTTGCTAGAATTACAAAATGGGAAACTTTATGTACTCTGTTTAGGATAAAGTTGTCACTACTGTAGCCATACGTTTCTAAAACTAGGTATCTGTTCTGTTACCTGCAGGAGAAATAATAGACAGTGATCATAGTAGCATAAAGCGTTTATATCGGATTCTATATCATTTCTATTCAATCTGTTTTTAGTGGGTTAATAATAACAGCAACTAATGCTATTTACTGCAGAGAGACTCCTGGCTTTCATTGGACAGTATAGTTGTTTAAAGAATTCCTCTCGCATGTGGTGCGCTATCAGTCCAATATGTCATACATTTGCGAGTGGTGGATGGTAAATGATGGAACAGACCCAGTGTGCACCGATCGAGCTACTGTATCCAACACGCTGTAAACTCTGCTTTCCCGTTGGATCAAGGTTCCCAGGAACTCTGACCTTCCCAACGCCACTCAAGTCCAGAAAGAGGAACAGAGAAAGATTGATGAGGCCGAACCTTTAACACCAGAGGAGACAGAGGAGAAGGAAAAGCTACTTACCCAAGTACGAAACTCCCCAGCGGCTTTATAGATACGTGATTCTTGGCAGCTTAACTGTTTGTTTTTTTCATTCAGATGGATGAGACATTGAAACTTTGACAGTAAAACGGTTTTAAAGCAGTTTTTTTTTTTTTTTATAAATTTGCCACATTTGTTTACAGTTGATAAGTCTCAATTAAAACTGTGATAGGCTGCTGTGATTTACTGTGCGCTGCACATCACACCTGTACACTATCTGCTGCTTCTTCTTCACAGGGTTTCACAAGCTGGAACAAGCGAGACTTCAATCAGTTCATAAAAGCAAATGAGAAATACGGCCGCGATGATATTGATAACATTGCTCGTGAGGTGGAGGGGAAAACACCTGAGGAAGTCATTGAATATTCAGGTTTGATCTTGTTTTGTATAATTTAAAATACGTATTTATCATAACTTGCAGTATTGTTTTTCACATCCTTACTGTAGTATCATTCAGCAAAGTTTTTTATGCATTACATTATAAATACTGTTTTTGTTTTTGGATTTTTTTGTATTCAGGTCACGCGCAAATAGTGTTCTAATGTTCTAAGAAACCAACAATGTGCAAAACAATGGTTAATGCATTTATTTCTGGGTACCTTTCTGGACAGCTGTTTTCTGGGAACGTTGCAATGAGCTTCAGGACATTGAGAAAATAATGGCACAGATTGAGCGAGGGGAAGCCCGGATTCAGAGGAGGATCAGCATCAAGAAAGCGCTGGATGCAAAGGTGAGGGATGGTCGTGCTTATGAAACTTTACCGTGGTGTATTTGAATCCCGTGAATTAATTCTGCTTTTCCTTGGTTAACCATAGTTTTGACATGCTTAATTTACCGTTGCCCCAGAAATTGTGCTGTCACTATCCTTTTGCTGTCACGCTTTTGCAGCAGTTTACTACAGTAAACTTTTAAAGGGATACTATATATTTCTGTGGTTTGTATTTTGTAAACTATGTCTGTCTTACATTTAAAGATTTAAAGCCAATGAAAAATAGGGCAGTTTTTTTTTTGGTCAACCATTTTCAGCACATCCCCTATGCAAATAGACCAAAGCAACACAGGCAGATTGGTGATAATTGCTTGGTAAGGTCACTAATGGTATTGCTGCATTATTTTGCATGCAGATCACATTACTCTTATTAACACAGTGGCACCACTCGATGCAAGACTAATGCTTTCATCCCTCCTCAGTGGGAATGGTCATGTGTTGCTTGTTTCAGATTGCTAGGTACAAGGCTCCATTTCACCAGCTGAGAATACAGTATGGAACCAACAAAGGGAAGAACTACACCGAGGAAGAGGACCGGTTTCTGATCTGCATGCTGCATAAGATGGGCTTTGATAAAGAAAACGTCTACGAGGAACTCCGGCAGTGTGTTCGAAATGCACCGCAGTTTAGATTTGACTGGTTTATCAAGTCCAGGACAGCAATGGTAAGAAAAAAAAGAAATCAAATACACATCAACAAGAATCGATCCAGTCCGGTCAAAACTGAAATGTAATGGACAAGTTCTGTTAAGAAACGTTGACACTCATTTTAACCCATTAAGTGCCATTGTCCTCGTTTGAAGACAGCCTGCTTTGTCATTTTTTTGGAGCATTTTTAACTGACACCTGCCTGTTATTTTAGCTGTATTGTTATTATAGCTTACTCTAATTTTGTGAACTGCAAAGGTTACGTCTAAATGTACCTGTTAATTCTGTAAAATACAGCCCTTCAGATGCTTTATTGACACCTCAATATAAAATAAGAAACTGAAGCCTCATAGCCGGCCTGACATTTCACTGCTCTGATTACAGGCATGTCTAACTTGACTGTCCTCAAAAATAAGATGCAGCAGTTTGTAGCCAAAAACAAAGATTTCATTTTTTTTTTTTTTTTTTTTTTTCTGTGAAGAAATACTGATTTAGATATGCCAAATTACATACATACAGCGTGTGTTCTGATGCTTTCAAAGAAAAAAAATATTGGGTTAATCACATTTGAACTTTTTTTTTTACGTCAGCCCAATAGTTCATCGATAAGAAGCAATGTGATTGATCAATTGTTATTCAGTGTTTACCTTTAAATTGTTACATTTAATCTACATAAGCTTGTATCACTCAACAGCAACAGATTACTTATTTAATATTTCTTTTTTCTGAATTTACATTACAATAAACAAACTTGACAGCCACAGAATAATAAAAGACACCATCCTTCATTGCTGTAATCCCAAAAGCTCAGCAATCATATACTATATGAGCATTCATTTAAACATTTTTGTTGTAAGAAAAAAGAAACAAGAACAAAAAACTTTGCTGCCTGTCTTTTATAGATCAAGTTATTTTGCAGATAACTGAATGTAATGCAGACTGGCTAGACGTGTCCTTGATAGATTTGACTCACAAACATGCAGTTTCCGCAATAAAATGCCATACACCCTGAAAAGGATACACCCTGAAAAGGAATCTTGTATTTTGCTCATAATTCCTGATGCCCCTCTGAGATTCACTGGTTAGATCATGAATGCATGAGTGTGCTTCCATATCAGACAGGAAGAGGCCGCTGTGGCTGATTATAAACCTTTTACAGATGCGCTGCCCCAGTCAATGTTTATTGCCCCTGTAAAGCCATCTGGTGGACAGTTTCTGTACCACAGGCTGTATGAACTGTGAGATTTTTTTTTTTTTTTTAGTATTTAGAAAACACGGATATATTTTCAAAGCTTTTCCTCCATTCTTTAATTCGCTCCTTGTTCTAGTTTTGTAAAATTAACAGGTGTTTTACCACTTAAAAAACAAAATAAAACTAGAAGTTAATTAAAGACTGGAGTAAACGCTTTGAAAATATGTATTTTATGTATTATATGTATTTCCACAGTATGATAAGGCCCTAAGTTACTGTACCATAGAAGTTAAATTTATTTAATGGTGTGTCTAGGTGTGTTCTTACTTTTGATTAAAAAAAAAAAAAACAGGACTGAATGGTACAAACATGTTGAAACACTTGGTAGATTTTTCTTGGTGTTTTTTTTGGCATTGCTAAAGTATTGCTGCTCTGAAATGGCATCCTCAGGTGTTTGGCATGTTTATTAAGGACATGTATCAAGTGCCTCTTCTTCTAGTAATGCTTGAGGTTTTCATTCAGAATATGTTTTTAACCGGTCATGAAACGTGAAATGCGATTTCCTTTCAGGAACTGCAAAGACGCTGCAACACTCTCATCTCTCTAATTGAGAAGGAGAACATGGAGATCGAGGAGAAAGAGCGTGCAGAGAAGAAGAAGCGTGCGCCTAAAACAGCAGCGGTAAATTAACTTTCACTGTGTTTTTAAATACTCTGTGTAATCAATGCATTATCCCAGCTACCTTCTGCAGGCCTTTGTATTGATACAGGAGATTCAGGTTACAGTGATTTGTAAATGAGTTGTAATTAGCAGCCTTATGTTACAGATAACAAAAGGTAATACAGGTTCGCCCATTTATAATGCTGTAATCTGCTGACTGTTCAGTTTGTCTCAAGTTCTAGTGCCCTGCCATTCTTGACCAATTGCTGTCAATATGAAGGGGCATCTTAAAGGACTAGACAAGTGTAACCAAGAAAGCATTAGCTAGACATAACCCTTGCAGCATTATTTATGTATTTATATATTCATTTTTCTTAATTGTCGTTCAGGCACAGAAAAGAAAGACAGATGCCCCAGATTCCTCAGTTCGAAAGGAAAAGAAAATGAAATCCTAACGTTGCCAACAGACTTAAAAACTGTCACCGAGCCGGCAGTATTCGAGGATCTACGTTTACTATTAATGTGAACTGCAAATGTTAGTGGTGTCGTCTTAGTGCATAGAAAAAAGACCTTGTGCCATTTTGTACATTTTAATTTGCAACACTTCTGATGCACTTTTCATTTGTTTCTGCATTCCAGAATGGATAGTTTTACTTCGTGACGTGCTTCTGTTCAAATGTTTTTTGTTCTTGTTGATTGTCTTGTTAAGCTAGCATGCTGGGATTTTAGAATCTTTACAGTATGGTTTTGATATGCTGCCTGTTTTTAAATAAAACTATGTTTTAAAACCAAAGGATAGGGAACATGTGGAAAAAAACAGTATATTGACCAGATTCTTAGCAAGTTAAGTATTGTTTAAATATACTTAATTGACCAGTTAGGCTCTGCACATATTGTCAGCACTTTTTTTTTTTTTAATTGAAGATATTGTTGATGTATTATGTGTTATTTTTGTTGTTTTATTTTTTGTATTTGTTCCATTATATATAGAGTATATATATATATATATATATATATATATATATATATATATATATTGCTATTAGATTGCTACATTGTATCATTTGAATAAAAATATTTTTTTCTCTTTTTTGTATTTTGTAAATATGGAAATTGCAGAAGAGTGAAGGGAGAAATTTGTATTAGCCTTGTCCATTATTTAACTTTAACTAATGACAGAAATACTGAACAATTCACCAGCGGGGTATAGAATCAGGGCACTGCAATAACTGCAAAGGAGATGGAAAACATCAGATTGTCTGACACTGGTAAAAACAGTCCTGGAAAATGTTTTAAACCCAACAGTCTCTCTCTGTATACCCTTGATAGCCTTCATTCTAATCTGTGCAGTGTTCTGCTCATAGAGGATCTTTCGGCAGCTGAATCCATGAGTGTACATGTCAGCATCACTCTGTAATTTTCCAGCTAGTGTGTGCAGTTTGCCGGCTTAATGATTCAATTGAGTTTTTCTCCTTCTCTTCCCCCTAAGGTGTGAATGCCCAATTCTCAGATTTGAGAGCAGAAATGTAATGTGCTTTTGTTACCAGTTCAGAGTATCTGTGAAGAATGACATTTTGACCTGCGATTTTCCAGATAAGTGACCCTGAGCTGGGAGCCATATTCACAGTTGCTTTATGAAGTGTGCCAGACATGAGGGGATGTGTGAAAGACAGAATACACAGATTGTACTTTGATGAAAATTTAGATGTGTAATAGTGTCATTTTACTCTTGTTTTCTGTATATTCAAGACTCTTATCCAGTATACATTTATTTTGAATGTGAATCGTGTCTTTCACATAATAGTCTTTCCCCTTCCCGTGAAACTTATATATATATATATTATATATATATATATATATATATATATATATATATATATATATATATATATATATATATATATATATATAGGGTAATAAAGTTATAACATTACAATATATTGTACTATGTGCAACTTAATAACATTTTAATAATAATAATAATAACAATAATTGTACACGTACTATACGGTAATGAGTGCTCCACCCTAGACTGAAGTTGTGCACAATCGGAATTAGATTTAAAGTTTCTTGATTCTTTTTTATTATTAATCTGAAGACATACATTGTGACTGATTGTACAGTTTACTGTATACATTTTTTGCAGATGTGTGCAAAATCCACCCATACATCCTCTGAGCAATATCCAGCTGCCTTTTTAATAAACAAAGTATGTAGGTTATTTTATTCACACAGCTAGTTTAACACAATTTTAACATTCAAAAACAAAATTGTTCTCCTGAATTCTTAATTGAACCTCAGTCGGCTTGATTTATTGGAAATGAAGCTGCAGTATTCAACTGCAGTCAGCATTAACAGAAACAATTTTATCATAACCCGTCCTGCAGTTTTGCATATACATCACACCTGTATGTATCTGATCCGTATCTATAATAGATTTATACATTTTGAATGTCTTTGTGCAGAATGGGTAATTGTAGCATTTTTGCAAGGTATGTAGACCCATTGTTGGTACTTTATAGATTTAAGCTTTGGGCTGATTTGTTACATGATTTAATATATTTGAAGCTTTACGTACTGTATCTAGCCACAGCAGCATGTCCTGTAAAACAGGTAAGAACTAAACAAAGAGCAATACAACAGTTTGTCCACATGGTGGCATCTTCGTACTGCCATGATAACTTTCCAGCACTTACGAGCTGGGAGGTGCTTTGTTGATTCTGGCCCATTTGGGATGAGTTTTGGCTTGAAACCAAAACAAACACTTGTCTAGCAGGGCAGTATGATGTGCATTGTTGGTGCACACCTTAGGAATGTGAACTGTAGAGGGCATTCTCAGGGTGTAAATGTAGG